>NC_142811.1:40380921-40598119 GCF_049724085.1 Artemia sp. Qi Xiang Cuo | reverse complement strand
ACCATTATACAGAAGGGTATGTTTGTCCTTTTTCTGTGTTTTTAGAAGTGCCCTTAACTGTTTTCTTGTTTCACTCGAATCGTTGTCAATGTGTAAAGGGATATTTTCACTGTGTATTTTGTTAGATTGCATCGATGTGGTATCGTTCAATCTCGTTCTCTTTTAAGGGGGAGATTAAAATAATTAATAACATTCCAAAATAAAAAAAAAATAAAAAAAAATTATTAATGAAAAAAAAAACCCACATTTAACGATAAATTTTACCACAAAATTTGATTATGAGGTTTTTTGCGCTCTATGTTTTAGTTTATTAGAAATATTCAAAAAAAAATTCAACTGGCAGTAAGGAGAAACATTAAAAACTTACACTGAATCAAAATTATTAAATATATGAGGGGGGGTTCCCTCCTCCTCAACAACTCGCCTTTCGCGCTTAGTTCAAATTTTCGTATCACTACTTTTAACTATCTTATCATATTGAGTTTCTTATTGAAATCGAATTTCAAATTTTCGTATAGCTACTTTTAACTATCTTATCATATTGAGTTTCTGATTGAAAGCGGACCACATATATAACACATAATTCAAACGCTTTTTGACAGCTGTTCAGGTATATGGTATTTTTGCTAAAACGGTTCTTAAATAGCTTGCAGAAATATATCATATTTAAGACTAAAAATTGATTAACGAGCAATGCGTCTCCTTTAAATTTGCACAATATATTTAATGTGTTGGGATGGGTTTTAGTATTGCGGAGGGGGGTGAGGAATATTAATATTCTGAAAAGATATCAAAAGGACCTAATAGTCAAAATTGTGTTATTTTTTTATGCATCGTATTTAAAATTAATATCAAACGGGTCTAATAGTCAAAATTGTGTTACTTTTTTTATGCATCGTATTTAAAATATAGATAGCTTAGGCTCCATCTAAGACTGGTGTTCTTTTTTACGAGTTTAAGCATATTAAAAATTAAGACTATAAGTTTTAAAATCATGCAGTTCCTAGTTGAAAAAGAAAAACAATTTTTTCTTTTATCCTGTGTTCGAGGTGGTGTTGGGGGGGGGGGAACGGCCCCCCCATTAATATTATGAAAAAAAAAAAAACAGAACTAATATTCAAAAAAGTATTTTTTTTTATGACTCGTATTTAAAATATAAACAGCTTAGGCTCCATCTATGACTGTAGTTCCTTTTTAATAGTTTAATCAGATTTAAATTTAATCCTATAATTTTTAAAATATTAAAGTTAATAATTTAAAAATATATTAAAATTTTTATTTTATTAATAACGAGCTGTGGTTGTGGGGTAGGAGGGACTTGCGCCTCCATTAATAATCTGAATAAATATCTTACTGACCTAATAGTATAAATTGTTTTATTTTTTATGAATCGTATTTAAAATTAATATCAAATGGACCTAATAGTCAAAATTCTGTTATTTTTTATGCAACGTATTTAAAATATAGATAGCTTAGGCTCCATCTAGGACTGTCGTTCTTTTTTATGAGTTTAAGCAGATTGAAATTTAAGCCTATAAGTTTTAAAATCGTGACGTTCATAATTGAAAAAGACATAACATTTTTTTTCTTTTATCCTGTGTGAGCTTTGGTTCTGGGGAGGGGGAACAGCGCCCCCCATTAATACTCTGAATAAATATCAAACGGACCTAATAGACAAAATTGTGTTTTTTATTCATCGTATTTAAAATATTGATAGCTTAGGATCTATCTAGGACTCTCGTTTTTTTAAGACTTTAATCAGATTGAAATTTAATCAAATAATTTTTAAAATAGTGATGTTTATAATTTAAAAATAAATAATAAATTTTTATACACAGTCAGCGGTGGTTTTTGGGATGGGGAATGGCCCCCCCATTAATATTCTGAATAAATATCAAACGGAGCTAATAGTCAAAGTTGTGTTTTTTTATTCATCGTATTAAAAATTAATATCAAATGGACCTAATAGTCAAAATTGTGTTATTTTTGTATGCATCGTATTTAAAATATAGATAACTTAGGCTCCATATATGACTGGCTTTCTTTTTTAAGAGGTTAAGCAGATTGAAATTTAAGCCTATAAGTTTTAAAATAGTGAAGTTCATAATTGAAAAATAAAAAAAATTTTATTTTTATTTTATACTACGTTAGCTGTGGTGTTGGGGAGGGGGGAACGGCGCCCTCATTAATATTCTGAATAAATATCAAACAGACCAAATTGTGTTATTTTTTTATGCATCGTATTTAAAATATAGATAGCTTAGGCTCTATCCAGTACTGGCTTTTTTTTACGAGTTTAATCAGATTGGAATTTAAGCCTGTAAAATTTAAAATAGAAGTTGCTGATGGTTGAATTTATAGGAAGAACGTAGATATTAGTAATATCTTTTATAAGAGCTACTAAAAATCTGTATAGATACCTGCGATAGCAATACGCCCAAAAATAATACGTCCGATACCGATACACTATGCAGCCCTTTCCCCAGGGGACTTGGAGGGTCATAATATCACCAACACCAAATATATTTGACTCTAGCAATGTCTCTTGTAATCGTCAAATCTATTAAGTATCTGATGTAAGCACCTCATTCTTTAATTACCCCGTGAGGCATTCTTAACCATCGCAATACTTTTACGCTAATACCTCTTCACAAAAAAAATTCGCAAATCTCGTAAACTAAAGAAGTAACTACGTCACTGTTGTTAGCTCCATCATTAATCTCCAATAATGTAAAAGCACCCCTCATTTATTTTCCTCTACTAATATCCTTGCCAATAAAAACTATTCTCTTTGAATTCAATTCTCTTACTAATTTCAAAACTGATTGAGAATCAAATATGAAAGTTGAATATAGCTTCTAAAAAAGATACACCGGTTTTTCCGACACAGATCTAACCTAAAAAAAAAACTTGTTTATCATGAAATAGAAATTCAGTTAATTGTGCCAGAAAAAACTTGAAGCAGAACAGATTATGACCAACCTGTTTGGTATGGGCACGTACGCAAAGTATATACCTTCAAGCAAATTCTATATGATATTTCAAATTACTATAGCTTCTATAGAAACGGTACCTCTATGCTAATGACCCTGGTAACCCCAATTCGTTGAAAACTTAAACACATATCTATGCCTCAGGCGTAAGTTTACATTTAGGTTTTCAACCTTTATACGACTTACTACTGATATTACAACTAAAATATACAATATACAATATATACAAATATACAATATTACACTAAAATTAGATTGGATATGTTTTTACCAAGGGCGTCGTTTGGGGGTGGCAAGGGGGCAGTTGCCCCCCCAATAATGTGGATGAAAAAATATACATCCCATGCCCTTTGAGTATCCAGATATGGACTCCTCTTGCCCCCCCCCCCCCGAATAAAAATGCTGGAGATTCGCCCCTGGTTTTTACTCCATATTTTTAAGAATCAACTGCGTAGTTTTTTAACATTTACGCAATAACACTATAAATCATTAGATTCGTTTTACATTGCTGTTATACCCTTATTCGTTTGCGCTTTTGTTATTGATTATTTGAAAAAAACTACGTTTTCTAAAGAGTTAAAGAGGCTGAGTTACAAGGTCGAACCTTAAAACGTACAGGGATTAGGAGGCACAGTTGGGGGCTGCCGCCCCCCAAACCCCCACTTTCGCAGCCTTTAAATAAAAAAAATAAGTTTTTTAAACTGAAAGTAAGGAGCGACATTAAATCTTAAAACGAACAGAAATTATTCCGTATATGAAAGAGGCTGTGCCCTCCTCAACGCCTCGCTCTTTACGCTAAAGTTTTTATTGTTTAAAAAAAGAGTTGTGAGAAAGTCAAATCGCCGTCTCTCTGCGACCTCTAGGACCTGAAATCGCTTAACATTGTGGTGGGTCGCCTCTTTATAGAGGCACAAGTGTGCCTCCTTGAAAATAACACGAGCGAGCTTTCAATTAAGAAATCCTTGACAAAATATCCTGAACCCAGAA
This sequence comes from Artemia sp. Qi Xiang Cuo, assembly GCF_049724085.1. NCBI lineage: Eukaryota > Metazoa > Arthropoda > Branchiopoda > Anostraca > Artemiidae > Artemia > Artemia sp. Qi Xiang Cuo. Next base: position 40,594,139 of record NC_142811.1, on the reverse strand, counting down.
AGAATGGCTCTTAATATTTGTCAAGCATTATCTTTCGAATAATGTGTAACAAATGCTAATTTTGTGCTAATATTTTTGTTTTGTTTTGCTTTTATTTAATTCTTTACTTTTGTATTTATATTTTATTTTTTAATTATATTATATAGATAAAATAATTATATTAATTTGTTAAGATTTTTGGTACTCCTGTACTAAACGACTCTTTTATATACTGCTAGTTTGGTCAATGCTAATGAAATAAAATAAAATAGGATGAATATATCAAGGAGGCACACTTGTGCCTCTATAAAGAGGCGACCCACCACAATGTTAAGCGATTTCAGGTCCTAGAGGTCGCAGAGAGACGGCGGTAATCGCATTTTGTAGCCCAAGCTCAAACTAAGAAACTTGCAAAATTTCATCCTCCTCCGACTTTATCTTCATGGGGTAAACTGGGCCGGAAGTTTGGACCCTCCTACCACAGCCCCCCTTTAACGTTGTCCGATTGGGCTGAAATTTAGAAGTTAAGCTCTCCTAGGGCCCGGGAGATTATCCTCGAAATTTCAGCTCAATCCGATCACTCCTTCCCTGTTTTCAAAAAACCAAATATAGCCACTTAAAATTCTTTTTTTTTCTTAGCCACGCCTACAGGCCACAGTTGGCAACGGATCCGGTTGAATGAGGACTCATTCGAAGCAGAATTCGACCTGTTAGGGCCTTTTGATATTTTCAGACCGAAAAAATTATCCCCCGAATTTACATTTACGGAAAACCTTGTTTTCCTATATTAGCCCATGTTAATTTTTCCGACCACAACCCCCCTTTAACGTTGTCTGATCGGGCTGAAATTTAGAGGATAATCTTTCCTGGGACCTGGGAGCTTATCCTCGAAATTTCAGCTCAATTTGATCACTCCTTCCCTGTTTTCCAAAAACCAAATATCAAGTTTTTTGGGAATTTGCTTGCGTCGAATATAGCTTCCATATACTAAAAAACAATTACTTTTGTGTCTGTATAGTCTAGCGGTTACACTCCAGACTTTCAGGCGGAAAACCTGGGTTCGATTCACCATCAGAGCAATTTTTTAAATACTGAATTCAAACTTTAAAAAGAAACCCAGTTTCTTTTTTAAATTATTTGAAAAAAATTACGTTTTCTAAAGAGTTAAAGAGGCTGAGTTACAAGGAGCAATAATAAGTAATAAACTGTACAAAAACGTGCAGAAATTATTTGAAAAAAAACTACGTTTTCTAAAGAGTTAAAGAGGCTGAGTTAATAGGTCGAACCTTAAAACGTACAGGGATTAGGAGGCACAGTTGGGGGGCTGCCACCCCCCAAACCCCCCGCTTTCGCAGCCTTTAAATAAAAAAAAAGTTTTTTAACTTATAAGGTTTTAAATGTATGCAAATACATTTCCTAAATTTTGGAAATAAAACATTGATATGGCTTAAAATTCTGCTCAAATAACTGAAATTGCATTTTCAGAACTAAAGCCAGAGAAAAAGAAACTGATAACTGAAAATTAAGGTAAAATGTTGTTTTGTCAAAATTTTAATGGGTAATGTGTATTTCAAAAACATCTTACCATGTCATAAAAATCATCTTCCCATAACATAAATTATCCTCTAAAGTTGAGTCTAATGTTTGTAGTGCTCTCTGTAGTAGCGCTTTAGAAATATTTAAAAAAAACTTTGAAAATAAAATTTTTGAAAATTTTGAGTTTGGGGGCCGGGGGATTTCAAAAACATCTTCCCATAACATAATGTCCTCTGAAGTCGATTCCGATATTTGTAGCGCTCTATCTATTAGTGCTTTGGAAATATTTAAAAAGCTTCTAAAGTAGAATTTTGGAAAATTTTGAGTTTGAGGGGAAGGGGGATTTCAAAAACATCTTTCCATAATATAATTTGTCCTCTAAAGATGATTCTGATGTTTGTAGTGCTCTGTCTTAGCGCTTTGAAAATATTTTAAAAGCTCCTAAAGTAAATTTTAGAAAATTTCCAGTTTGGGGGGAAGGGGGATTTTCCAAACCTCTTCCCGTGATATACCGTGTCCTCTGAAGTCGATTCTGATGTTTTTAACACTATCTATTAGTGTTTTAGAAATATTTTAAAATCTTCTAAAGTATAATTTTTGAAAATTTTGAGTTTGGGGGGAAGGGGGATTTCAAAAACATCTTCCCATAATATAATTTGTCCTCTAAAGATGATGATGATGTTTGTAGCGCTCTATTTCTTAGAACTTTATAAATATTTAAAAAAATTCTAAAGTTTAATTTTAGAAATTGTTCAGTTTGGGGGTAGGGTGATTTTCAAAACCTCGTCCCGTGATAGAACGAGTCCTCTGAAGTCGAATCTGTTTTTTTAAGCACTCAATGTCTAAGTGCTTTAGAAATATTTAAAAAGCTCCTAAAGTAGAATTTTAGAAAATTTTGAGTTTGGGGGGAAGGGGGATTTCAAAAAAATCTTCCCATAATATAATTTGTCCTCTAAAGATGATTGTGGTGTCTGTAGCGCTCTATGTCTTAGCGCTATATATAGGCCTAGAGGCCCTCTAGATGGACACATACTAGAAAAAATAGAAATTTTTAGATTGCTACTTTTATATTCATTTTTATGCTTTTGTTCACGTATTGACAATTCACCCCCAGCCCCCCACCCCTCTAATTACTTATAATATCTCTAGGGTTTATCAATAAACTTAAAAAAAAAGATTGAATTTTTACTTTATAATATGCAGCAAGTATCAATGAATCATATTTCCTTGTTTGTTTTCCCCATTTTTATCTGTTTTTGAATCATTTTTTTTCATCAATTATTCATTTTTTTACAGCCTAGGGCTATGAGTGGGCTTGGGATGAATTGTCAAAAATGCAAACAAAACCATAAAATAAACATAAAATTAATAATCTAAAAGTCTCTCTTTGTTCTGGCATGTCCCCTATCACAGGATGTCACGACAATATTTCTACGGAATAAGTTATGAAAACAAAGAAATAATTTGACGTACCGGCCAAGGTCATTGTAATAAGAACACAAAGCTATAGCCCCATATTTCCTGTCTGCCAACGATGGCGTACTGACTCTAAGAAACCCCCAACATCATAATTTATATTACACCCAAAGTGACCCTTGTGCCTCTTTCTTCTCTCTCTTATTGGTCAAAAACTAGAAATCTTCCGATCCTTTGTTAGAAAAAATTGCTTTTGGAAACAACGACCTTCGAAACGTGTTGGAAACTGGGATTTCCACTTAGATACAGCTAAGACATGGTCCTAATTGCTTGATCTATAGGCGTACAAAATCTTGGATCTGAGCCTGCGCTTTGTTTGGAGTTCTTTTTTTATGGGCCTTCTCCAAAATATTGTTTTTGTTCGATCAAAACATAGCAACAAATCTTGGTCCAAAAAGGCTCGATGCTTTAAGAAAAATGGGTTTACAACAATTCGAAATTACCCCATGTATTAAGAGTGGTTATGATTGGGCCCCATCTCCCTCAGCCCCATCATACAGTATTTAAACATAATTTTCTTTTTACTTAACACACAGGGTACCTAGAATAGTCCATAAGTTATGTCCCCCATAGAGACACATTTTTGGGCTTTTGATCCTCGATGGGAGAAACTTCGCTCTTTACTTACTCAAGGCCACTGCGTTGATTCTGATTTGAAATAAAAAATTTTAAATTAATAATTTTAGGGAAGAAATGCGCCACTGCATCATAGTATGTTCTTAAACTGGGAGGTTTTAAGCAAGATTTTTTTAATATATGACTGATTTACAATCTATGTATTTTTGCTGGATTTATAGCTGGATTTTGTTTCTTTTTTTTCACGTTTTTTTAGTAGTAACTGCAGTATCAGAGGTAACGCTGAAGTGTTGCCTATAGTAAAAACCCAATTTGCCTCTCAGGCATTATTTATTCCTGTTTCTTACCCGACTGCTTCGTCGGGTAAGAAACAGTTGTAGTAAGAACCGGTCGGGTAAGAAACGGTTGGTCGTAGGGACAGGACTCGTTCAATTGGCAACTGCAAGTTCCAGTGGAATTATTTCAGGGTTGAAAATGATTAGAGGGCAGCCAGCCTTTTTTCAAGTTTTTTTTTACCCTGCCGCCCCTCCCCATAATCGCTCCACTCGATTTTTTGGTACTTGTTTATTATCCCGAACACACTCAAGAAGTTTGATCTGAGAAAAACTAGGCTACGATGCGGATATATTTTAATTAAATATTTAATAGGCTTTATAGAGGTTGTTAGGTTAGGTTAGCGCACTCATTTGTTTTTTCTATCTTTTTTAAATAAAAAAAAAAAACTTGTCAATTTGGTAAATTATTGGTGCCCTTGTCACATTGCCCCCCCCCCCCCCAAGATTTTGCTCTAGATCTGCCTTTGGTGCTTTCTTGTAAGATCAATCGAGAACAGCTTAAAAAAGAGTGAATTTCCGCCTTTCCTGAAAGTTTCATTCATTAAGGTCAGTGTTTCTTAAAGTTTGGTAATACAAGGTTTTTCTTAAAGCGGCCATCCAATCCAGGAAAGTTTATGGGCTGGGGGGGGGGAGAAATATTGGTCCCGGTCTAGGCGGATGAGAAACTGTCGGTCCTTTAAATTTTTATAAAATAAAAAATGCTTATTAAAACAAAAAAACCTTCAAACTGGTAATTTACTAAATATAAAGTGGGAGCACAGACCCCCAGTTCCCTGTTATTACAGCCACTGCTTCCCTTGCATATGTGTCGGAATCTTGTAATTTTTCTTTTTTTACTACCCTTGGATCCCTAGGCTTGGAACTGTTTAAAATGTTGCCCTCTGAAAGCTGGTGCAAAACAGTATCCAGAAGATCAAAACAACCATCTGGTCTGCTAAAGTCATCGCTTGGTCTTAAGAGACCAAGATTGCTGGTTCCAGTTTAAGATAAAGGAAATCTCCTAAATTTCATCATTTTTCAAGAAATTGTCTACTTGTCAAATATGACATTTCTGGATAATTATAAGATTAGCAGTCATAGCAAACCTATTACGTTTTCGATAATTTCCCTCAGTAGTGAAAAAACATGCCACATTACCACTTCACAATGTATTTAATCTATATTTGACTAGGGAAAAAAATAATTTCTTATTTTTAGCTCCGTCTGTAATCTGTTGTCTGTTTGCAGTCATAACTTTTATTTGTACTGGTGCATTAGGCTATACCTAAAGTCTATTTTGGTTACTGCTAGAGTGCTAATCACAGTATATATAATTAGTGCTGCTAATTATATAAACTGTGCTGCTAATGAAATAAAAGAGGATGAATATATAATAGTTTAGAAACAAATTTGGGCCATATATTTCCACGTGAGAGGGGCGCTTAAGGATTGTTCTGGGTACCCTGATGACTGACCGTATTTCAAACAATAGGCTATACGAAAAATGTGATTCAATACCGCTCTCTAGGGCTATAATGAAAGAAAGGTTGAGGTGGCGAGGGCACGTTGTGCGGATGAAGGATGACAGAGTGCCGAAAATTTTTCTTTTCGGCCAACTATCTAGGGCTAAACAGAAAGCAGGTTGTCCTCGTCTGGGGAGGGAGGACGTGATAAAAAAAGATTTAAAGGACAGAGAATTTCATGGGCAGGTGTAAAATGAGAGGCTTCGAACAGTTTCGGATGGAGAAGGAACGTGCGTAGCTGTGTTGATCTCAAGCGGGGTGATGCTGTGATGAGTTGTTAGTTGTAGTCTTAGTAGTGAGGGGGGTGGGGGTAAAGCAAAGCATATATTAAATACGTAACTTAACCTAGGTACCTTCCCCCCTCATAAACTCCAAAAACAGGTTGAATATTGTAAATTCAATGAGAAAACACGTTTTACGATCAATTTAGATAGCAAATACCCGTTTTACGGGTCTTCATGTCTGCATTCCTTGGACAGTCTATAGCGCTGTGTTAGGCACAATACATTAATACCCTTTTATTTGATCATCAAGTTGAAAACAATAGAAAAAAATATAAAGCAGATGATTCCATGAGCACAACTAGTGTTAACGACAGTGCCTCTGGACATGGGCGCCCATATGGAGGGGGGGGGGGGCAGAGGGGGGCTTCATCCCCCCTGGCTGAATAATACTGCCTTATATTTTTGTTTTGAGATTTTTATTATGCAGCATTGGAAGTGCCAATTAGACCAGGTAAGCCCCCTCTAAAATTAAGCTGGATGTTGCGACCATTTTGCAAAACAGTTTTCAGAAGATGTAAACAGCCATGTGGTCTGTTAGTGCATTGTCTTAAGATACCAAGATGGCAGACTTCCAGTATAAGATAAAGCAAATCTACTATGGAAAAGGTATGGGATCCTTGGAAAAGGTATCCCCTCGGTCTTCAACTCTTCACTAGGAAACATTAGAGTACGTCTTTCCGTTTCATTCACATTCAAAAATGATTTGAAATTTTAAGGTGTATCTGTATGACAGGCTTATAACCCAGTCTCCGCCGCACGAGTTAGCGGAGACTATCAGCCAAATGAATAAAATTTTATTAAATCTAAATAGAAATACAGGTGTATATTAGTTTCTTTTGCACTGAGGACGACTTAGCGGGAGTCTTTGCCGGAGTATCTGGTTTGATTTAACTGGTTTTTAACTCAATAATACCATTATAAAATTTATTTTCACAATTTTTATATTTAGCTTTATAAATCCTCATATGTGATAAGGATCAGCTCAAAACAAACACTTAAAAAAAATCGACAATATTACACTAAAATTAGATTGGATATGTTTTTACCAGGGGCGTGGTTTGGGGGTGGCACGGGGGCAGTTGCCCCCCCCAATAATGTGGGTGAAAAAATATACATCCCCTGCCCTTTGAGTATCCAGATATGGACTCATCTTGCCCCCCCCCCCGAATAAAAATGCTGGAGATTCGCCCCTGGTTTTTACTCCATATTTTTAAGAATCAACTGCGTAGTTTTTTAACATTTACGCAATAACACTATAAATCATTAGATTCGTTTTACATTGCTGTTATACCCTTATTCGTTTGCGCTTTTGTTATTGATTATTTGAAAAAAACTACGTTTTCTAAAGAGTTAAAGAGGCTGAGTTACAAGGTCGAACCTTAAAACGTACAGGGATTAGGAGGCACAGTTGGGGGCTGCCGCCCCCAAACCCCCGCTTTCGCAGCCTTTAAATAAAAAAATAAGTTTTTTAAACTGAAAGTAAGGAGCGACATTAAATCTTAAAACGAACAGAAATTATTCCGTATATGAAAGAGGCTGTGCCCTCCTCAACGCCTCGCTCTTTATGCTAAAGTTTTTATTGTTTAAAAAAAGAGTTGTGAGAAAGTCAAACTTTAGCGTAAAGAGCGAGGCGTTGAGGAGGGCACAGCCTCTTTCATATACGGAATAATTTCTGTTCGTTTTAAGATTTAATGTCGCTCCTTACTTTCAGTTTAAAAAACTTTTTTTTATTTAAAAGCTGCGAAAGCGGGGTTTGGGGGCGGCAGCCCCCCAACTGTGCCTCCTAATCCCTGTACGTTTTAAGGTTCGACCTTGTAACTCAGACTCTTTAACTCTTTAGAAAACGTAGTTTTTTTCAAATAATTTCTGCACGTTTTTGTACAGTTTATTACTTATTATTGCTCCTTGTAACTCAGCCTCTTTAACTCTTTAGAAAACGTAATTTTTTTCAAATAATTTAAAAAAGAAACTGAGTTTCTTTTTAAAGTTTGAATTCAGTATTTAAAAAATTGCTCTGATGGTGAATCGAACCCGGGTTTTCCGCCTGATAGCCTGGAGTGTAACCGCTAGACTATACAGACACAACAGTAATTGTTTTTTAGTATATGGAAGCTATTTTCGACGCAAGCAAATTCCCAAAAAATTTGATATTTGGTTTTTGGAAAACAGGGAAGGAGTGATCAGATTGAGCTGAAATTTCGAGGATAAGCTCCCAGGCCCCAGGAAAGATTATGTTCTAAATTTCAGCCCGATCAGACAACGTTAAAGGGGGGGTGTGGTCGGAAAAAGTAACATGGGCTAATATAGGAAAAGACGGTTTTTCGAAAATTTAAATTCGGGGTATAATTTTTTCGGTCTGAAAATATCAAAAGGCCCTAACAGGTCGAATTCTGCTTCAAATGAGTCTTCATTCACCCTAATCCGTTGCAAACTGTGGCCTGTTGGGGTGGCTAATAAAAAAAAAAGAAAAGACTGTTAAGTGGCTATATTTGTTTTTTTTAAAACAAGGAAGGAGTGATCGGATTGAGCTGAAATTTCGAGGATAAGCTCCCGGGCCCTAGGAAAGCTTAACTTCTAAATTTCAGCCCAATCGGACAACGTTAAAGGGGGGCTGTGGTGGGAGGGTCCAAACTTCGGGCCCAGTTTACCCCATGAAGATAAAGTCGGAGGAGGATGAAATTTTGCAAGTTTCTTAGTTTGAGCTTGGGCTACAAAATGCGATTACCGCCGTCTCTCTGCGACCTCTAGGACCTGAAATCGCTTAACATTGTGGTGGGTCGCCTCTTTATAGAGGCACAAGTGTGCCTCCTTGAAAATAACACGAGCGAGCTTTCAATTGAGAAATCCTTGACAAAATATCCTGAACCCAGAAAGAATGGCTCTTAATTTTTGTCAAGCATTATCTTTCGAATAATGTGTAACAAATGCTAATTTTGTGCTAATATTTTTGTTTTGTTTTGCTTTTATTTAATTTTTTACTTTTGTATTTATATTTCATTTTATTTTTTAAGTATACTATATAGGTAAAATATTTATATTAAATTGTTAAGATTTTTGGTACTCCTGTACTAAACGACTCTTTTATATACTGCTAGTTTGGTCAATGCTAATGAAATAAAATAAAATAGGATGAATATATCAAGGAGGCACACTTGTGCCTCTATAAAGAGGCGACCCACCACAATGTTAAGCGATTTCAGGTCCTAGAGGTCGCAGAGAGACGGCGGTAATCGCATTTTGTAGCCCAAGCTCAAACTAAGAAACTTGCAAAATTTCATCCTCCTCCGACTTTATCTTCATGGGGTAAACTGGGCCGGAAGTTTGGACCCTCCTACCACAGCCCCCCTTCAACGTTGTCCGATTGGGCTGAAATTTAGAAGTTAAGCTCTCCTAGGGCCCGGGAGATTATCCTCGAAATTTCAGCTCAATCCGATTACTCCTTCCCTGTTTTCAAAAAACCAAATATAGCCACTTAAAATTCATTTCTTTTTTTTTCTGAGCCACGCCTACAGGCCACAGTTGGCAACGGATCCGGTTGAATGAGGACTCATTTGAAGCAGAATTCGACCTGTTAGGGCCTTTTGATATTTTCAGACCGAAAAAATTATCCACCGAATTTATATTTACGAAAAACCTTCTTTTCCTATATTAGCCCATGTTAATTTTTCCGACCACAACCCCCCTGTAACGTTGTCTGATCGGACTGAAATTTAGAGGATAATCTTTCCTGGGGCCTGGGAGCTTATCCTCGAAATTTCAGCTCAATTTGATCACTCCTTCCCTGTTTTCCAAAAACCAAATATCAAGTTTTTTGGGAATTTGCTTCCGTCGAAAATAGCTTCTATATACTAAAAAACAATTACTTTTGTGTCTGTATAGTCTAGCGGTTACACTCCAGACTTTCAGGCGGAAAACCTGGGTTCGATTCACCATCAGAGCAATTTTTTAAATACTGAATTCAAACTTTAAAAAGAAACCCAGTTTCTTTTTTAAATTATTTGAAAAAAATTACGTTTTCTAAAGACTTAAAGAGGCTGAGTTACAAGGAGCAATAATAAGTAATAAACTGTACAAAAACGTGCAGAAATTATTTGAAAAAAACTACGTTTTCTAAAGAGTTAAAGAGGCTGAGTTACAAGGTCGAACCTTAAAACGTACAGGGATTAGGAGGCACAGTTGGGGGCTGCCACCCCCAAACCCCTCGCTTTCGCAGCCTTTAAATAAAAAAGTTTTTTAAACTAAAAGTAAGGAGCGACATTAAATCTTAAAACGAACAGAAATTATTCCGTATATGAAAGAGGCTGTGCCCTCCTCAACGCCTCGCTCTTTACGCTAAAGTTTGACTTTCTCACAACTCTTTTTTTAAACAATAAAAACTTTAGCGTAAAGAGCGAGGCGTTGAGGAGGGCACAGCCCCTTTCATATACGGAATAATTTCTGTTCGTTTTAAAATTTAATGTCGCTCCTTACTTTCATTTTAAAAAACTTTTTTATTTATTTAAAGGCTGCGAAAGCGGGGGGTTTGTGGGGCGGCAGCCCGTACGTTTTAAGGTTCGACCTTGTAACTCAACCTCTTTAACTCTTTAGAAAACGTAGTTTTTTTCAAATAATAATAGTATAGAAACAAATTTGGGCTATATATTTGCACATAAGAGGGGGGGGGGGTAAAGCATAGCATATATTATTACGTAACCTAACCTAGGTACCTCCCCCCCTAAACCCCAAAAAACAACAGTTTAAATATCATATACGCAATGAAAACCACACTATGCATTATATTACTCTCTAGCGGTGTCTTGAATGTCATTGAATTAGCGGTGTCCCGTCAAAAACGGTTTTTCGTGACTGGTTTCCATTGTAGTATATAAAAGAGTCCGTTTAGTACAGGAGTACCAAATTTTTTTACTGATATTATTTAATTTGGTACTTGTGTAGAATCTGGTATGTGCGCGGCAATTGTACTGCAAATATCTTTATGAAAAGAGGTTTGTGTTGCCTTGTGAGTATAAACAAAGGGTTTATCACTCCGGGAACTATATTTAAACTTCAGATTTTTGGGGTTAAGGGGGACTAAAAGGTACCTACGTTTGGTTAGGTTAGGTTACGTATTTAATATATACTAAGCTTTACCCCCCCCCCCTGTGCTAATATGCAAATATATAGCCCAAATTTGTTTCTGAACTATTATATTTTCATTTTATTTCGTTTTATTTCATTAGCATTAACGAAACTTCACTTATCGGGCACTTACCAGGTTTTACACAAGTACCTTATTATTAAAATTAATATTTTTATATTTGAAGCATATTTTAGGCAAATCTGTTGCAGTTCATCCATTTTATGTGCTGCTCAACATGGATATTTATTCTATTTAAAGAATAGTAAGGTAATTCCCAGAAAAAGATTGAAAATGGAAACCGACTGTATTTGACTATTCATATTGGATTAAGGTTCTGGGAAAATGAGAGTTTTCCAATCACCTGAGTCAAAAAGTAAGAAATCTATGGAATTAATCAATGTAAAAGGTAATTTGATTGTATTTCCATGCATCAAATTACAAAATAAATGCTATTGTTTAGGATCGAGATAATTTTCTGGCCCACCCCACAATCGTAGGGGCTTAAGGCTGGTAAATCCGATCCTGATTTCCCCCTTTTACGGAGAACCTTAGGCAAAACTTTTATTTACCTATTGGGAAGAGGGGGCTGGGTCATTAAAATAATCAGAAAAATTCCCTTAATGAGTAAATGAAATGTATAGATGTTGGCTTGCCTAACATACGGTCCTAAATACGTTCTGAGACAACACTGGCTATAAATGACTATAATTCTTTCTTTTGCGTTGAGGACGGCCTGGGGGAAGTTTTTGCCGAAATGTGTTTTTTACTTTTGTAACTGGCTGAAAATTGCCCTCGTCTGGTTCAGCCTTTTCTCCTTAGTATTTTGTTCTTTTGTTCTCTTTTGTTTTTTGTTCTTCGTTTTTGTTGTGCGACATACGGTCCTCGGGCTGTATGTAGCCGACGAAACCTTTTGAAAAGCAACACACAGTGTGATAAATGTCAAAAAAATAATTATTTTTATATTCAGATTTTGGCGAATAAAGTGTAAATAAAATGGCAGCAAAAGTACCCCTGTAATTACTGTCAGGATAAACATGGACACCAAAACAAAACTGATGTAACGACTCAGTGAGTTAATTACCTTCGGGCCCGCGCCCGATGGCCCTCCTGGTATACGAAATCTCGTGGTAACCTAACTATGAATATGAATACCATGAACCTTAATAAAAACGCCTCTTATAAAATCCACGAAGACTTTAATAGGGAATAAAAGATGTGCCCGCCCTTTTCCCCAGATGACGCCATTGGAAAAAGTAAGATAGAAATAAGTATTTTCAAATCATGCAGGGAAATTCCCCCACCTCCATGAAAAATTTTCCCCTGAAGACTCTCACATTGAAAAATCCTTCCTCTCCCGCAGAAAATGTGGAGCAGAAGATGCTCCGCTGGCTTCATCATCATTTTCTCGTCCTCTGTAATATCTTTCATTTTTCTCTTTATTTCCTTATAAATTCGTTTTCTATATTTTATTTTTACTGTGTCATGTTGTTTACCTGCTTCTCGTTATTTTTTATTTGATAACTTGTCGTACTTCAATATTAGTGACACACCTAAAATTGCTACGGAACATAGATATGGATAACCTTCACGATTTCACGCTTCTTCCTTCTTTTTATACATCTTGAAAAAGAAGGCATTAAAAAAAGCATAGTTTTCTTTTATAAATTATACATATTACTGCAAAATAGCATATTCTGGAAGTCAAAATCACACTTTAGGGACCCAAAAGTTGGAACTAGAAAGTTGGCTAAACATATTGTCTCTCATTAGAGTAGAGTCTAGATGTAAACAAATGACACGAATACAACTCTCAATGGTGCCAATTTAAGAAAAGTCGGGGTGCACAAAATAAAAACAAAATTACCCTCACCCATAGATTTTGAAAAGTATCGCTCTTTATGCTAAAGTATTTATTCTTTTAAAAAATAGCGGTGTGAGAAAGAGTCTAACTTTAGCGTAAAGAGCGAGGCCTTGAAGAGGGGACAGCCCCTTTCATATACGGAATAATTTCTGTTCGTTTTAAGTTTTAACGTAGCTCCTTACTTTCAGTTAAAAAAAACTTGTTTTTTTTATTTAATTTTTGAACGTTTTTGAATTAATGAAAGCTTTAATTCTGGTTCACCGTATATGAATAATCAGAACCAAATTTGCATATTAATTTTACTTCAATTTGGTTAAATGGCTTCCTCGAATGTTATTTACTTTCGTTTACGAACGTTTTTATTAGTAATAAATGTATGTAACTTACGAAATAGCTTACGTAACGAACTTCTATATTCATATATTTTTAATACGTATATTAGGGGGTTCGTCCCCTATTCAGTACCTCGCTCTTAACGCTAAAGTTCTAATTTTGCTCCAATTCTTTAAAAATGACCCATTAATCACAATGCCCGTTAATTAGAATAAATAGCTCTTATGAAAGCACTAACAAATCTTTGGCTTAAATAGCGAGATATTGACTAGGGGGCGAACCCAATTATATAGTAATATTTTCTGTTCGTTTTAAGTTTTGATGTTGCTCCATACTTTCAGTTGAAAAACATGTTTTTTTATTTAATTTCTGATCTTTTTTTTAAATAATACTGGGAAATCCGGCGCCCCCTTCATAGCAATATCCCTTCCCACATGAACACTTCCTTCATGTAAAGATCCTCCCACATACCCCCCGACCCAGCCCCCCCACTACCCGAAAAAATCTCCCCTGGAAACGTCTGTATACTTCCCAATAAGTAGTATGTTAACTTATACTTCTAGGACGCCCCTGTACCAAACAGGTTCTTCTAGTAGGTAAACAGGTCATCACACTCTTTCAAGGAATATACATGTTTTTTTTTTATTATGACATCGATTTTTGTGTGTCAGTTTATTAGACAAATTTTGGTGTTTTTTCAAAAATAATAACTTGATTTTAAATTTTTATAAAAAAAAAAAAAAAAAAAACTTGTAATTAAAAAATTTAATAAATTTAAAAAAAAAACCCGAAATAATTTACCGAAACTGCATTCCAATTTTAATTATTCATTAAGACTTTTTTTATTTTACACCATATATTTTTAACTTTTTAAAAAAATGGATTTGTGTATTTTAAATGTTATTAAACTTTTCATTATTTTATTTCCCCAAAAAAAAAAATAAAGAAAAACGTTTTACAAGTAAATTCAAATTTCAGAGGGACAGCCCCCTCCCCTCCAACAATACAAAATCTTAATAATATGACGACTGTATTCGATAGAACTGTCAAAGCACGCTTTTTTTCTATTATGTAAATAAAATCTATCCATCATAGGTATGTTTACAAGTTTTAATTGTTTTGAAAAACACTTCTTTAACATTAAGAAATAAAGCTTTTTCCTAACATGATGTATTTTTCTGCTTTGAATGAAAAGCTTGCGTGTTACAAAGAGTGTGAGAGTTTTTTTTTGGGGGGGGGGTTAAATTTCACAGGCTCGTGCTATAACCGGGGTTTGTCTAATTCCGATGGCACGGCGGAGGCCGGGGGGACACACGTAGTGGGGGAGGGGGACCTAGATGCCCTCCATTTTTTTTTTGGGTTACTTAAAAAGGACATTAGAACTTTTAATTTCCGTTCGAATGGGACTCGAGATAGGAGCTTTTAACTTCTATAGTAGGGTTCTCTGTTGATGTGATTTTCTTTAAAGTTCTATGAGTTTTAGAGGGTGTTTTCCCCCTTTTTTCGAAAACAAGGCAAATTTTTCTCAGGCGCGTAACTTTTGACCGCTATAGCTAAACTCGATCAAACTGATATATTTGAAATCAAAAAGATTCACTCTTTACGCTAAAATTTACGTTTTTTTTCTAATATGTAAATAAAATATATACATCATAGGTATGTTTACAAGTTTTAATTGTTTTGAAAAACACTTATTTATAATTCAGAAATAAAGCTTTTTCCTAACATGATGTATTTTTCTGCTTTGAATGAAAAGCTTGCGTGTTACAAAGAGTGTGAGTTTGGGGGGGGGAGAGGGGGGGGAGGAGCAGTTTATAAAAGGCCCTCCAACCCACTAACAAAACCCCTGATTTTTAAATCAAGATGTTTTTTTTTACACTAATTTAGATGTCTAACATAAAATGAATTATTTTACAAAAACTCAAAATAAATTTTTGCTAAATCCTAAATTTTTTTGTCTTTTTTTAAAGGAAGAATAAGAGACGTGCAATAATCCCCCTTCCGAGAAAAAAGCAAGATATGGTGAACCTTCATTAATACAGGCCACAAGAGCGTCTGTTATCAAATTCGCTAGAAAATTTACACACGATCATGATCATGCATCAAGCAGCCAACTTATAGTGACAGAGCCCTCTGACTCCCGCGTTGGCTCCATGGTACACCCCCCTCCAGTAGTGCAAAGGAGTTCAGATATAGAAGGCCAATCAGAATTTGTAAGTATATACATAATTTTTTTCTATCCCTATTTTCAAAAATAAGACAAAATTTTCTCAGGTTAATATATTTTTAAAAAATTAAAATATTTTTCTTAGATTTTTAATTTTCTTAACTTAATAAAATTATCTATATTGATAAATGTTTGCTTATCGTGAATTTATAAATATAAAAAAAAAACTTAAATTTTAACTAAAAACAGAGATACATTTAATGCAATAATAACTTTTAAACGTTTTGCTATTTCACGATCAGCGAGCCAGCCTTAAACTGGTATAGGTACACAAACTATTGTCGCTTTATCAAACATCCCATCGTTTTTAATCTAATTTGAATTCTCAATGACTTAAACTGGGCTAATTTAGATAAAAACAGTATCGCGTTATTAAATATCACATCGATGTTAATATACTTTTGAATTCTCAATTATATGATTGAAGAAGTATATGTTTTTACGAGAAGAAGAGTCCTTTGAATAATCTCCTATTATGCCTTTCACATGCAAAAGAAAATATTATTATTTTTGAAACAACTCAGGCAAATAATTGTCTTTTTTGAAAGGTTCAAGAAAAAGAATTTGAGACTGTTCTATTTGAACAGTGTTGTGAAGGCTGATACCCCTCCAACTCGGAAAGGGTATCGATCCTCCAACAACGACGTAAGCCCCCGGTTCCCAAGGGGACTCCGGGGGAGGGTGTTGGGGGGGGGGGGGGGGCTCTACAAAGGGACCATTCCAAATTTTTAATTGTTTATATGGACGGATAAAAAAGCTCTTATATTTTAACATTATTTATTTATCCAAGGTAGAAAAAATCCGTTGGTAACAGACACAGTAGAATATGGTTTATTTAGAAAGTAACAACAACACCACCGAGCTAAGGCTGCTTTTTTATGAGTGATTTGCCCGCCTCCGGGTATCACGTGTTCGTCCAGAATCATTAGAAGTTCAAACGCTATTACAGGTACATCGACGGTAACAATGTCTAAGCAAAAACTCTCTACTTTTCACAGGTTTTTGCGTTTTTATTTTAAAAAAAAAATTTTACTAACTAACATAATTTTTTCTATCCGTAACTGTTGCTACATGACCCTAAGGAGAATAATAATTAAATGAACCGACAAAAAAAAAATATATTTTTTTTTAACATTTTAAGTTGAAATTATTAATTACAAAAGGCAATGTAACTTTTTTTTTCTTCTTTTAATTGTTCAGGTGGTGGGACAATGACTATGAGAAATTGACAAAAGTTTATTAACTATAAAAAAAAATAATGATTATTTTACATAAAGAAATTATGAAAAAATTGTAACTAAATAGCAAATTCTTTCTTGAATTCACACGTTGGATTAAAAAAAAAAGATTTCGTTCAATAAATTAAGACCAAAATTGTAGTTAATTAAAAAACTCTTTAATGTTTTCACGAGTTAGGTATAAGATGTAGAAATTAAATTCAAGAAATTATGAAAAAAATTCTAAGTAAGTAACATTATAGTTTCGGTTACTATTGAGTCGTGTCGCTCCATACTTACAGTTCGTTAGCACAAACACAAAAATGTTATCACTCTTAACATTTAAATCTTGGCAAATCCAAAACACCAGTGCAGTGATTTTTGCAAGTGCGTTTAGGTGTTAAATTCCAATTAATAGGCACGTATTATTTCAGCCAATTTTTTTTAAAAAAAAAAAAAAAAACAATGGAATTATTGAATGATATTCAGTTGTTTTTATTTTAAAATTTCTGCTTCTTTTTAACCCATTAGTGTATCTCCCCCCCAAAAAAAAAAATACTTTTCAGACAATCAACTTCAGACATATTTGTAAGTAAGTAGCAAACTCTTTATTGATTTCACCTCTTGGATATACAGTACAGATACTTCATTCAAGAAATTATGAAAAAATCTCAAGTAAGTAACTTTTTTTTCTCTTTATCACAAACAATTTTCACTTCTCTAAATTATATAGAAATTTAATTCAATAAATTATTAAAAAATTCTCAGTAAGTAGCAATTTCATTCTTGAAGTCAACTCTTGGATATGCAATACGGAAATTTCATTCAATAAATTATGAAAAAATTGTAAGTAAGTAGCAAATTCTTTTAACAAAAATCTAAGTGTTCGAGTGATACTATTCTTAATGGCTTGTTAGCTCTGTTGGTTAGAGAGTCATTCTAATAACGCGACGGTCGGGGGTTCAATCCCCTCACAACCCATAGTTTTGACTTTCGTATGGTAGCTCCATAAGTTATTTTAGTTATGTATTTTATATCAACCATCCCCGTCGACAGAGATTTATTTCATTTTTTTAAGGTTCTTTTAGACGAGTTTAAAGAAATTATAAAAAATTGTAAGTAAATAGCAAATTCTTTCTTGAATTCACCCGCTGGATAAACAAAAAGACATTTCTTTGAAGAAATTATGACAAAATTCTAAGTAAGTAACAAACTCTTTCTTGAAGTTACCTCATGGATTTCTTTCTTGAATTAACTTGTTGAATAAACAAAAATAAATTTCATTCAAGAAATTATGACAAAATTCTAGTTTCACTTAGAGTGGCGACAACACATAGAAAGACGACACGCACACAGAGACTACACACGCACAGAGACAACACACACACACACACAGAAACGAAACACACACAGACAGGACACATGCACAGACACGACACACACACACACACACAGAGACAACACAAAAAAAGAGACCACACGCACACACACACGACACACACACACACACACACACACACACACACACACACACACACACACACACACACACACAGAGACGACACACACATAGATACAACACATACACACAGGCCACGACACACACACACACAGAGCCGACAACACATAGAGAGACGACAAACACACAGAGACAGCACACACACAGATACGACACACCCACAGAGAGGACACATGCACAGAGACGACACACACACACACACACACACACACACACACACACACAGAGACCACTCAAACAGAGAGACGACAAACACACAGAGACGACAGACACAAAGAGACGAATCACTAGACTATCCTTGGCACCTTTCCAAACGAGCGGGGAGTCCCCACTGATTCCTACACATTGCAAAAAAGTAACCAGAAAATTTTGACAAAACAAAATTTTACCTTAGTTTTCTGTTAGCCTATCAGTTTTTTGTTTTTTGCGGGACAAATCAGGAGATACCTCCACAGTCGACAGAGCTTTATATAATTTTTTAAGGTCCCACTCACCGCGGTGCCCCCCGTCCCCTCGTCTTAAGGACACTGACCAAAATAAATAAATAGCTTTAGAAGGTGCCTGTATAACCTGATTGGTCCCTAAAAAACCAAAAAAAATATAGGCTCCATGACAATTAAGGTAAAAGGTTGTTTTGTCAAAATTTTCTGGTCACTTTTTTGCAATGTGTAGGAATCAGTGGGGAATCCCCGCTCGTTTGGACAGGTGCCAAGGACAGGCAAGTGATTCGTGTCTTTGTGTGTGTCGTGTCTGTGTGTGTGTGCTCTCTCTGTGTGTGTGGTCTCGTGTGTGCGTGTGTGTGTGTGTGTGTGTGTGTGTGTGTGTGTGTCGTCTCTGTGCATGTGTCTTCTCTGTGTGTGTTTCGCATCTGTGTGTGTGTTGTCTCTGTGTGTTTGTCGTCTCTCTCGGTGTTGTCTTCTCTGTGTGTGTGTGTGTGTGTCTTGTGTGTGTCTGTTTTTTCTGTATGTGTGTGTCGTCTCTGTGTATGTGTGTGTGTGTGTGTGTGTGTGTGTGTGTGTGTGTGTCTTTTCTGTGTTATTGTATTGTATATTTTTTTGTGGTCTGTGTGTGTGTGTGTGTGTGTAGTATCTGTGAATGTGTCCTCTCTGTGGGTGTTTCGTATATGTGTGTGTGTGTGTGTGTGTTGTCTCTGTGTGTTTGTCGTATCTGTGTGCGTGTCATCTTTCTATGTGTTGTCGCCACTCTAAGTAAACCTAGAATTTTGTCATAATTTCTTGAATGAAATTTCTTTTTGTTTATTCAACAAGTGAATTCAAAAAAGAAATCCATGAGGTAACTTCAAGAAAGAGTTTGTTACTTACTTAGAATTTTGTCATAATTTCTTGAACGAAATGTCTTTTTGTTTATCCAGCTGATGAATTCAAGAAAGAATTTGCTATTTACTAACAATTTTTGATAATTTCTTAAACCTCGTCTAAAAGAACCTTAAAAAATGAAATAAAGCTATGTCGACTTTGCATGTTTATATAAAATACATCCCTAAAATAACTTATGGAGCTAGCATACGAAAGTCAAAACTATGGGTTATGAGGGGATCTAACCCCCGACCTTCGCTTTATTAACATGTAGCTCTACCCATATGCTATAAAAGTAAAATATGAATAGAATATCTATCAAACTGAGAATTTTTTTCAAGTATGTTTTAATGACTTATGATTTTTTCATAATTTATGTATTTACAATTCAGTATTTAATCTAAACTCGTTGACCTAAGTAAAGACATTGCTAATAAATAAAAATTTTTTAATAATTTCTTGAATTAAATTTCTACATCCTTTAGCTAAGTGAAAATTGTTTGTGATAAAGAGAAAAAAAAAGTTACTTACTTGCGATTTTTTTATAATTTCTTGAATGAAGTATCTGTACTGTATATCCAAGAGGTGAAATCAATAAAGAGTTTGCTACTTACTTACAAATATTTCTGAAGTTGATTGTCTGAAAAGTATTTTTTTTTTGGGGGGGAGATACACGATTGGCTGAAACAAAAGCAGAACTTTTAAAATCACAAAAACTTAATATCAGTAAATTATTCCATTGTTTGTTTTTTTTTTTGTTAAACACAATTGGCTGAAATAATACGTGCTTATTAATTGTAATTTAACACCTAAACACACTTGCAAAAATCACTGCACTGGTGTTTTGGATTTGTCAAGATTTAAATGTTAAGAGTGATAACGAACTGTAAGTAAGGAGCGACACGACTCAATAGTAACCGAAACTATAAAGTTACTTACTGAGAATTTTTTTCATAATTTCTTGAATTTAATTTCTACATCGTATATCTAACTCGTGAAAACATTAAAGAGTTTGTTACTTACTTAGAATTTTGTCATAATTTCTTGAACGAAATGTTTTTTTTTTAATCCAACATGTGAAATCAAGAAAGAATTTGCTACTTAGTTACAATTTTTTCATAATTTTTTTATTTAAAATAGTTATTATTTTTTTTTTTATAGTTAATAAAATTTTGTCAATTTATCATAGTCATTTTCCCACCACCACCTGAACAATTAGAAGAAGAAAAAAAAGTTAAATTGCCGTATTTAATTCATAATTTCAACTGAAAATTTTAAAAAAAAAATATTTTTTTTTGTCGGGGAAATTTAGTCTTATTAGAAGGGTAAGTTAGAACAAGAGAATGATAGAAAAAATTAATGGTTTTATTCCAAATTTTTTTTAAATAAAAACGCAAAATATGAGTCCAATTCGATTGTTTGAGCCTCTTCATTATAACTGTCAATGAAATTTGACCATTGTTCGACTGATGCAGTATGTTGTACGAGCAGTTGCTCCTCGGATTCAGTTAAAGGAAACGAACTCCATATGCCGGAGCTTGGTTTTGTTGCTCTTACTTTCTCAATAATCCATATTTTCTTCTGTGTTTTACCAATGGATTTTTTTGACCTATGCTAAATAAATACTTTTAAAAGATAACAACTTTTTTCTCCGGCCATAAAAACAATTAAACTTTTGGTTGATCCCTTTTAGCGCCCCCCCCTCCCCCCCCCAAACCCCTCCCAGGGGGAATCCGTGGGCACCGGAAGTTTCCTTCGTTGGAGGTGGATCGATATCCTGTCCGAGTTGGAGGGGGTATTAGCCTTAACAACACTTAAAATATAAAAGTCTCAAATTCTTTTTCTGTAACATGAAAAAAAGACAATTATTTGCCTGAGTTGTTTCAAAAATAATAATATTTTCTTTTGCATGTGAAAGGCATAATAGGTGATTATTCAAAGGATTCTTCTTATCGTAAATACATATCCTGTTTCAATAATATCATTTAGAATACAAAAGTACATCAAAAGCGATGTGATATTTGATACAGATAAAATTGTTTTAACTAAATTATACCAGGGTATGGCATGTAGACTTCAAAGTATAGTAAAAACGATGGGATCTCGTATAAAGTGAAAATGGTTTGTGTAATTATACCAGTGTAAGGGTGGCTCGCCGATCGTGAAATAGCAAAACGTTTAAAAGGAATTATTTCCTTTAATGTATTTTGGCTATAATTTAAAATTTAAGTTTTTTTTTTATATTTAGAAATGTACTATAAGAACTCCTTTATCTATATTGATAATTTTGTTAATTTAAGAAAATGAAAAATCTTAGAAAATAATCTTAAGTTTTTAAAAATACATGAGCCTGAGAAAATTTTGTTTTATTTTTGAAAATATAGATGGAAAAAAAATTATTTCTATACTTACAAATTCTGACTGGACTTCTATATCTGAACTCCTTTGCAATACTTGAGGGAGGTTTGCCATGGAGTCAACTTGGGGGTCAGATGGCTCTGTCACTATAAGTTGGGTGCTTGATGCATGATCACGATCGTGTGTAAATTTTCTGGCGACTTTGATAACAGACGCTCTTGTGGCCTGTATTAATGAAGGTTCGCCATATTTTGCTTTTTTCTCAGAAGGGGGATTATTGCATGTCTCTTCTTCTTAATTTAAAAAAAAGACAAAAAAAATTTAGCATGTAGCAAAAATTAATTTTGGGTTTTTGGAAAATAATTCAGTTTATTTTAAAAATCTAAAGTAGTTTAAAAAAAAAACATCTTGATTTAAAAATCAGGGGTTTTGATAGTGGGATGGAGGGCCTTTTATAAACTGCTCCTCCCCCCCCCCCCCCCCCCAAACTCTCACACTCTTTGTAACACGCAAGCTTTTCATTCAAAGCAGAAAAATACATCATGTTAGGAAAAAGCTTTATTTCTGAATGATAAAGAACTGTTTTTCAAAACAATTAAAACTTTTAAACATACCTATGATGGATAGATTTTATTTACATAATAGAAAAAAAGCGTAAACTTTAGCGTAAAGAGCGAATCCTTACATCACCTCAACTATACTCTACAGCTTTTTGGATACCTCAACATCAAGAAATTCTTTTCAAAGACCATTTCAGAGCAAGTTACTTTCTTAATGTCACTCCTAAATCCATTTTCCAAATTGAAGCACTTATCATTTTCACTCACAACTATACTTTACAGCTTTTGGGATACCTCAACATCAAGAAATACTTTTCAAATACCATTTCAGAGCAAGTAACTTTCCTGATGTCACTCCTAAATCCATTTTGCAACTTGAAGTACTTATCTTTTCCACCACTTTCTCAATGAAAAAGAAATTTTTCTTTAAACAATTCTATTTTTTCCAAATAATATAAAAATTTGCCACTTTGGTCCAGATTTTTCTCAAGGGGATGAAAAAATTTAAAATAATGTTTCAAATTTTCGCTAAAAAGTGAAGAAAAGTTTTTGATCTCTTCTGAATTTTACAATAGAACACGCTACAATTCTAATTTCCCCAGAGAAAAAAAAAATCTTCCATTTCAGTTCCTTATTTCACAATGACACAAAGAAATTTAAAGTTCAATTATAATTTTTCGGTGAAAGATAGAAAAAGTAATACCAAACTTATACATATTTTCATGGAAGTTGAAAAGTTCTTGTCCAATTTTAAATTTTCTCAACGAAGTGAAGAAAAGTTCAAGTTCTATTCTGAAATTTACCAAAGAACACACTTCAATGCTAATTTCTCCAGAGAAAATAAAAATCTTTCACTTAATTTCTTAATTTCACAAAGACATAAAGAAATTCAAAGTTCAATTCTAAATTTTTTGGTGGAAGATGAAAAAAGTAATACCATGCTTGTGAATATTTTCCCGGAAGATAATAATTTCTAGTTCAATATACAATTTCCTCAACGAAGTGAAGAAAAGTTCAAGTTATCTACTAAATTTTACTACAGAATACAATACACTTCTAATTTCACCAGAGAAAATAAAAATCTTCCACATACGTTATTTATTTCTCAATGAAATAAAGAAATTTAAAGTTAAATTCTAAATTTTTCGGCAGCAGATGGAAAACGTTATGCCACACTTTAGAATATTTTCATGAAAGACAAATAGTTATAGTTCAAGTTACAATTTCCTCAACGAAGTGAAGAAATGTTCAAGTTCTCTTCTGAATTTTATTGAAGAACACAATTCAATTTTAATTTCACCAAATAAAATAAAAATCTTCCACTTAATTTCTTAATTTCACAATGACATAAAGAAATGTAAAGTTCATTTCTAAATTTTTAGGGACAAGATCGAAAAAGTAATATCATACTTGTGAATATTTTCAAGGAAGATGAAAACTTCTAGTTCAATTTAAAATTTTATCAAAGAATTGAAGAAAATTTTTTGATCTCTTCTGAATTTTACCAAAGAACACGCTCCAATTCTAATTTCTCCAGAGAAAACAAAAATCTTCCAATTCAGTTCCTTATTTCACAAAGACATAAAGAAACATAAAGTTCAATTATAATCTATCGGTGGATGATAGAAAAAGTAATCCCAAACTTGTAAATATTTTCATGGAAGATGAAAAGTTCTTGTCCAACTTTAAATTTTCTCAAAGAAGTGAAGAAAAGTTCAAGTTCTATTCTGAACTTTACCAAAGAAAACACTTCAATGCTAATTTTTCCAGAGAAAACAAAAATCTTTCACTTAAGTTCTTAATTTCACAAAGTCATAAAGAAATTTAAAGTTAAATTATAAATTTTTCGGTGGAATATGGAAAAAGTCATACCATACTTGTGAATATTTTCCAGGAAGACAAAAATTTGTATTTCAATTTAAAATTTACTCAAATAAGCGAAGAAAAGTTCAAGTTCTCTACTGAATTTTACTCAAGAACACAATTCAATTCTAATTTCACCAAAGAAAATAAAAATCTTACACTTAAGTTCTTTATTTCACGGAGACATAAAGAAATTTAAAGTTCAATTCTAAATTTTTTGGCGGAAGATGAAAAAAGTAATATCCTACTTATGAATATTTTCATGGAAGATAAAAAGTTTTAGTTCAATTTAAAATTTCCTCAACGAAGTGAAGAAAAGTTCAAGTTTTCTACTGAATTTTACTAAAGAACACAATTCAATTCTAATTTCAACCAAGACAATAAAAATCTTCCACTTCAGTTCTTTATTTTAATATGACATAAAGAAATTTAAAGTTCATTTAGAAATTTTTTGGTGGAAGATAGAAAAAGTAATACCATACTTGTGAATATTTTTATGGAAGATGAAAAGTTCTATTTCAATTAAAAATTTTCTCTAAAAAGGGAAGAAAAGTTCAAGTTCTCTTCTTAACTTTACCAATGAACACAATTCAATTCTAATTTCTACAGAAAAAACAAAAATTTTTCGCTTAAGTTCTTAAATTCACAAAGACATAAAGAAATTCAAAGTTAAATACAAATTTTTGGTGGAAGATGGAAAAAGTAATCCCATACGTGTGAATATTTTTCCTGAAGATAAAAAGCTCTAGCTCAATTTACAATTTCCTCAAAAAAGGGAAGAAAAGTTCAATTTCTCTTCTGAATTTTACTAAAGAGCCCAATTCAATTTTACTTTCAACAGAGAAAATAAAGATCTTCCTCTTAATTTCTTTATTTCAAAATGACATAAAGAAATTGAGAGTTCCATTCTAAATTTATCGGTAGAAGATAAAAAAGGTAATACTACTTTTGTGAATATTTCCATTGAAGATAACAAGTTCTAGTTCAATTTACATTTTCCTTAACGAAGTGAAGAAAAGTTCAAGTTCTCATCCGAATTTTACTAAAGAACACAATTTAATTCTAATTTCACCAGAGAAAATAAAAATCTTCCACTTCACCTCTTTATTTCACAAGGACATAAAGAAATTTAAAGTTCATTTCTAAATTTATCCGTGGAAGATAGAAAAAGTAATACCATACTTGTGAATATTTTCATGGAAGATGAAAAGTTCTAGTTCAATTAAAATTTTCTCGACATAGTGAAGAAAAGTTCTCTTCTGAACTTTACCAAATATCGCACTTCAATTCTAATTTCTGCATAGAAAATAAAAATATTCCACTTCAGTTTTAAGTTCCCCAAATAAATAAAGAAATTTAAAGTTCTATTCTAAAGTTTTAAATGAAAGAAAAAAACAGTAATAAGATAATTTTGATTATTATACATGAAGATCAAAAGTTTCATTTTGTTTAGAATTTTTCTTAAAGTTGGTTCTGATTTTTCTCAAAGAAATAAAAAATTTATAGTTCTGTTCAAAATTTTCCATGTAAGATATAAAAAGTTATAAATTGATTGTGAATATTCAACATGAAGATAAGGAACTCCATTTTAATTCAGAGTTTTCCCGAAGAACCTTAGTATGTTCTATGTTACTTCTGATTTTTCTTACAGAAGAGAAAAAATTTAGCTAGGTTCTGAATTTTACACGTGAAAATGAAAAAATCTTCCACTTCATTTCAAAATTTCTCAAAGACAAAAATTTAAATTTCAGTTCTAAACTTTTATGTAGAAGATAGTAAAAGCTACACTATGATTGTGATTATTTTCCAGTGAAGATAAAAAGTTCCACTTTAATTCTAATTTTCTTAAATTCATTTCCTATTTTTTGCAAAGATATTAAAAATTTAAATTGTTTAAGTTAGGTTAGTTTAACTTATCCTTAGCTCTCATTATATGTTAGCCTAACCTTTTCGGTCAAGTATGGTTAGGTTAGGCTAGATTAAGTTAGGTTAGGTTAAGTTAGGTTAGGTTAGCCCACGTACGCTTCACTTAGGTTCGCTTAGGTTAGGTGAGAGACAGGCAAAAAGTTTGGTGTATGATTTGGTTAGGTGAGGTTATATTAAGTTAGGTTAGGTTAAGTTCGGTTAGGCTCGTTCAGCATACGTACGCACGCTTACGGAGGATAACCTAGCCTAACCTAACTTAACCTAACCTAATCTAACCTAACCTAACCTAATCATACACCTAACTTTTTACCTGGCTCTCACCTAACCTAAGCTAACCTAAGTGAGGCGTCCGTGGGCTAACCTAACTTAACTACTAACCTAACTTAATCTAGCCTAACCTAACCATACTCGACGGAAGAGTTTAGGCTAACTTATAATGAGCGCTCAAGATAAGTTAAACTAAAATAACTTACAAAAATTAAATATTTAATATCTTTGCAAAAAATCGGAACTGAAATTAAGAAAATTAGAATTAAATTGAAAATTTTTATATTCACTTGAAAATAATCACAATCATAGTATAACTTTTCCTATCTTCTACAGAAAAGTTTAGAACTGAAATTTAAATTTTTATGTCTTTGAGAAATTTTGAACTGACGTGGAAGGTTTTTTCATTTTCATGGGTAAAATTCAGAATTGAGCTAACTTTTTTTCTTCTTTAAGAAAATTCAGAAGAGAACTTGAACATTTTGCACTTCTTCGAAAAAACTCTGAATTAAAGTGGAGTTCCTTATCTTCATGTTGAATATTCACAATCAATTTATAACTTTTTATATCTTCTATTAAAAATTTGTAACAGAACTTTAAATTTTTTATTTCTTTGAGAAAAATCAGAACCAACTTTAAGAAAAATTATAAATAAAATGAAACTTTTGATCTTCATGGAAAATAATCACAATTATATCATTACTTTTTCTCTTTTTCATTTAAAACTTTAGAATAGAACTTTAAATTTATTTATTTCTTTGGGGAACTTAAAACTGAAGTGGAATATTTTTAT
Organism: Artemia sp. Qi Xiang Cuo; assembly: GCF_049724085.1. Classification (NCBI taxonomy): domain Eukaryota; kingdom Metazoa; phylum Arthropoda; class Branchiopoda; order Anostraca; family Artemiidae; genus Artemia; species Artemia sp. Qi Xiang Cuo. The sequence continues at coordinate 40,567,092 of NC_142811.1, read as the reverse complement.
TTTATATTCAGAAATTATAATTGAAGTGCGATCTTTGGTAAAGTTCAGAAGAGAACTTTTCTTCTCTATGTCGAGAAAATTTTAATTGACCTAGAACTTTTCATCTTCCATGAAAATATTCACAAGTATGGTATTAATTTTTCTATCTTTCACGGATAAATTTAGAAATGAGCTTCAAATGTCTTTATGTCCTTTTGAAATAAAGAGGAGAAGTGGAAGATTTTTATTTTCTCTGGTGAAATTAGAATTAAATTGTGTTATTTAGTAAAATTCGGATGAGAACTTGACCTTTTCTTCACTTCGTTGAGGAAAATGTAAATTGAACTAGAACTTGTTATCTTACATGGAAATATTCACAAATATAGTATTACTTTTTCTATCTTCTACCGATAAATTTAGAATTGAACTTTCAATTTCTTTATGTCATTTTGAAATAAAGAACTTAAGAGGAAGATCTTCGTTTTCTCTGTAGATATTAGAATTGAATTGGACTCTTTATTAAATTTCAGAAGAGAAATTGACCTTTTCTTCACTTTTTTGAGGAAATTGTAAATTGAGCTAGAACTTTTTATCTTCAGGGAAAATATTCACACGTATGGGATTAATTTTTCCATCTTCAACCAAAAATTTGAATTTAACTTTAAATTTCTTTATGTCTTTGTGAAATTAAGAACTTAAGTGAAAGATTTTTATTTTCTCTGTATAAATTAGAATTGAATTGTGTTCATTGGTAAATTTAAGAAGAGAACTTGAACTTTTCTTCACTTCTTAGAGAAAATTTTTAATTGAAATAGAACTTTTCATCTTCCATAAAAATATTCACAAGTATGGTATTACTTTTTCTATCTTCCATTTAAAAACTTAGAAATGAACTTTAAATTTCTTTATGTCATTGTGAAATAAAGAACTGCAGTGGAAGAATTTTATTTTCTTTGTTGAAATTAGAGTTGAATTGTTTTCTTTAGTAAAATTCAGATGAAAACTTGAACTTTTCTTCACTTCGTTGAGGAAATTTTAAATTGAACTAAAACTTTTTATCTTCCATGAAAATATTCACAAGTATTATATTACTTTTTCTATCTTCCGCCTAAATATTTAGAATTGAACTTTAAATTTCTTTATGTTTTCGTGAAATAAAGAATTTAAGTGGAATATTTTTATTTTCTTTGGTGAAATTAGAATTGAATTGTGTTCTGTAGTAAAATTCAGTGGAGAACTTTAACTTTTCTTCACTTAGTTGAGGAAATTGAAAATTGAACTAGAACTTTTTGTCTTCCGTGAAAATATTCACAAGCATGGTATTACTTTTTCCATCTTGAACCGAAAAAATTAGAATTTAACTTTAATTTATTTATGTCTTTGTGAAATTAAGAAATTAAGTGAAAGATTTTTGTTTCCTCTGGAGAAATTAGCATTGAAGTTTGATCTTTGGTAAAGTTCAGAAGATAACTAGAACTTTTCTTCAATTCTTTGAGAAAATTTAAAATTGGACAAGAACTTTTCAACTTCCATGAAAATATTTACAAGTTTGGTATTATTTTTTCTATCTTCAACCGAAAGATTAGAATTGAAATTTAAGTTTCTTTATGTCTTTTTGAAATAAAGAACTGAATTGGAAGATTTTTGTTTTCTCTGGAGAAATTAGAATTGGAGCGTGTTCTTTGGTAAAATTCAGAAGAGATCAAAAACTTTTCTTCACTTCTTTGAGAAAATTTTAAATTGAACTAGAACTTTTCATCTTCCATGAAAATATTCACAAGTATGGTATTACTTTTTCTATCTTCCACCGAAAAATTTAGAAATGAACTTTAAATTTCTGTATGACATTGTAAAATTAAGAAATGAAGTGGTAGATTTTTATTTTATTGGGTGAAATTAGAATTGAATTGTGTTCTTTAGTAAAATTCAGTAGAGAAATTGAACTTTTCTTCACTTCGTTGAGGAAATTGTAAATTGAACTAGAACTTTTTATATTACATGAAAATATTCTAAAGTGTGGCATAACTTTTTCCATCTTATGCCGAAAAATTTAGAATTGAACTTTAAATTTCTTTATGTCATTGAGAAATAAATAACGTAAGTGTAAGATTTTTATTTTCTCAGGTTAAATTAGAAGTGTATTGTATTCTTTAGTAAAATTTAGTAGATAACTTGAACTTTTCTTCACTTCGTTGACGAAATTGTATATTGAACTAGAACTTTTTATCTTAAGGTAAAATATTCACAAGTATGGTATTACTTTTTATCTCTTCCACCGAAAAAATTAGAAATGAACTTTAATTTATTTATGACTTTGTGAAATTAAGAAATTAAGTGAAATATTTTTGTTTCCTCTGGATAAATTAGAATTGAATTGTTATCTTTGGTAAAATTCAGAAGATAACTTGAACTTTTCTTCACTTCTTTGAGAAAATTTAAAGTTGGACAAGAACTTTTCAACTTCCATGAAAATATTTACAAGTTTGGTATTATTTTTTCTATCTTACACCGATAGATTATAATTAAACCTTATGTTTCTTTATGTCATTGTGAAATAAATAACTTAATTGGAAGATTTTTATTTAATCTGGAGAAATTAGAATTGGAGCGTGTTCTTTGGTAAAATTCAGAAGAGATCAAAAAGTTTTCTTCACTTTTTTGCGAAAATTTGGAAAATCATTTTAAATTTTTTCATCCCCTTGAGAAAAATCTGGACCAAAGTGGCAAATTTTTATATTATTTGGAAAAAATTGAATTGTTTAAAGAATAATTTCTTTTTCATTGAGAAAGTTGGTGAAAAAGATAATTACTTCAAGTTGCAAAATGGACTTAGGAGGGATATCAAGAAAGTAACTTGCTCTGAAATGGTCTTTGAAAAGTATTTCTTGGTGTTGAGGTATCCAAAAAGCTGTAAAGTATTGTTGTGAGTAAAAAAGATAATTGCTTAAAGTTGAAATATGGATTTAGTATTGACATTATGAAAGTAACTTGCTCCGAAATAGTGTTTAAAAACAATTTCTTGATGTTGAGGTATCCAAAAAGATATAAAGTATAGTTGAGGGTGAAAAGATAATTACTTCAAGTTGGAAAATGGTTTTTTGATGGATATTAAGAAAGTAAATTGCTCTGAAATGGTCTTTGAAATTCATTTCTTGGTTTTGAGGTAACCAAATAGCTTCAAAGTATTGTTGTGATAGAAAAATATAAGTACTTCAAGTTGAGAACTGGTCTAATGATTGACATTAAGAATGTTAGTTGCTCTGAAATGACTTTTGAAAAATGTTTCTTGGTGTTGAGGTATCCAAAAAGCTGTAAAGTATAATTTCGGCTGAAAATGATAAGTAGTTCAAGTTGGAACATTGGTTTATTAGTACCATTAAGAAATTAAATTTCTCTGAAATGGTATTTTAAAAGTATTTATTGGTTTTGATGTGTCCAAAAAGCTGTAATTTCGAGTGTAGTGTGACAAAGATAAGTCTTTAAAATTTGAAAATGCGTTTAGAATTGATATTAAGAAATTAACGTGCTCAGAAAATCTCAATGAAAAATATTTCTTGTCGTTGATGAATACAAATATCTGTAAAGTCTATTGTTGAGTTAAAATTATAATTCATTCTAGTTTGAAACTTGGTTTAGTATAGACATTGCGAAATTACTTTGCTCTGAAATGTTATTTTAAAAGTATTTATCTGTTTTTAGTTATCAAAACAAATGTAAAGTTGAGTGTTGTGTGAAAAAGATAATTCCTTCAAGGTGTACAATGGGTTTATGAGGGTCATTAAGAAATTAACTTGCTCTTAACTGTTCTTTGAAAAGGATTTCTTGTTGTTGAAGCATCCAAAAAGTTGTAAAGTATAGTTGTGTGTGAAAAAAATAAGTACTTCAAGTTGGAAACTGGGTGTAGGAGTGACATTAAGAAAGTAACTTGCTTTGAAATGTATTTTGAAAAGTATTTCTTGGTGTTGAGGTATCCAAAAAGCTGTAAAGTATATTTTAGGGTGAAAAAGATTAGTAGTTCAAGCTGGAATTTTGGCTTAGGATTTACAATAATTAATTATATTTATCTGAAATTGTGTTTGAAATGTTGTTCTTTGTGTTGATGCATCCAAAAAGATTTGCTTTATAGCTTTGTATAAAAATGATAAGTACGTAAAGTTTGAAAATGAGTTTATGAGGGATATTAAGAAAGTAACTTGCTCTGAAATGGTCTTTGAAAAGTATTTCCTGGTGTTGAGGTATCCAAAATGCTGTAAAGTATTCTTTTTGTTGAAAAAGATAAGTAATTCAAGTTGTAAACTGGGTTTTGGAGGGACATTAAGAATGTAACGTGCTCAGAAATGGTCTTTGAAAAGTATTTCTTATTTTTTAGGTATCCAAACAGCTGTAAGTTATATTTGTGATGAAAAAGATAAGTACTTCAAGATTGAAACTTGGCTTAGGAGGGAAATTAAGAAAGAAATTTTCTCTGAAATGATCTTTGAAAAGAATTTCTTAATGATGAGGAATCCAAAAAGGTGCAAAGTATAGTTTAGGTTAAAAAAATAAGTACTTCAAGTTGAAAATATAGGTTATGAGTGAGATTAAGAAAGTAACTTGCTATGAAATGGTCTTTGAAAAGTATTTCTTTGTTTTCAGGAAAACAAAAAGCTGTAAAGTATAGTTGTGGTTGAAAAAGATAAGTGCTTCAAGTTGCAAAATGGGTTTAGGTGTAAGATTAAGAAAGTAACTTTCTCTGAAAAGTTCTTTGAAAATAATTTCATGATTTGGAGGTAAACAAAAAGCTGCAGATTTTATTTTAGAGTGAAAGAAATAATTCATTCAAGTTGGAAAATGGGTTTAGGATGGACATTAAGACAGACACTTGCTCTGATATGGTCTTTGAAATGTATTTTTTTGTGTTGAGGTAACCAAAGGGCTGTAAAGTATTGTTGAGATCGAAAAAGATAAGTTCTTCAAGTGGCAAAATGGGCTTAGGAGGGCCATTAAGAAAGTAACTTGCTCTGATATGACTTTTGAAAATTTTTTATGGGTGCTGAGGTAACCAAAAAGGTGTAAAGTATAGTGGCGGTTGAAAAATATAAGTACTTCAAGCTAGAAAATTGAGATTAGGAGGGATATTAAAAAAGTAACTTGCTCTGAATTTGTTCTGAAAAGTGGATCTGGAAACTAGGTTCTGGAACTTTTTCTGAAAAGATATAATAAAGCCATAAAAAGTATTAAAAAAAATGGAGGGGGGACTCTTTGGGGGGGGGGGCCCGGGAGGGTGTGTGGGGGGCCCTGGGGGGAGGGTGCCCTTCGGGTATCGAAATTTTTAGGGTTTAGTTTACTTTTTTTTTGCAGAGCATACCTGCGGCGCATCCTGTGGTACATTCTTGAGGAGTCTCCTTGCGGCGCATCCTGCGGCGCTTTCCTGACCCGCGCTGCATCCATGCGGCACATCCTGCGGTGCTTTCCTGACCCGCGGCGTATCCCTGCGGCACATCCTGCGGCGCTTTACTGACCCGCGGCGCATCCTGCGGCGCTTTCCTGGCCCACGGCGCATCCGGGCCGCGGTGCGCGGGTCGGGGGGCCCTGTGGGGCCGGGGGAGGGCATTGGGGGCCCTGTGATGGCCTTGGGCGCCCCGGTAGGGCATTTGGGGGTCGGGGGGTACAGTGGAGGGCCGGGGGGACATTTGGGGACCGGTGGAGGGCCTTTGGGACCCCGTTGGTCCTTTGGGAGCTCGATGGGCCTTTGGGGGCCCGGGGATGGCCTTTAGAGGTCTGGGTGGGCCTTTGGGGGCGCCGGTGGCTCTTTGGGAGCCCAGGGGACTTTGAGGACCGGGGGAGGCCTTGGGGTCCGGGGGCCCTTTGGGGACCAGAGGAGGGCCTTTGAGGGTCTGAGGAGGGCGTTTGGGGGGTTGGGGCTCTATGGGAGCTTGGGGGACGTTTGAGTACCGGGGGCTTCCTTCGGGGTTGGGGTGGGGGATCGGAACCCTTTGGGGTTGGGGTAGAGGACCTCACAACACTGTTCAAATGGAACTTGTGTATTATAACGACCACAGAGTTTCACCCTCAAATTCTCTTCTAAAACCTTTCCAAAAATCTTCTTTCAAAATGTCTCTAACTGTTTCGCCGAAATAATTCCCATAAAATAGATAAAACGGTTTCGCCCAAATAATCCCTAAACGTAATTTCAGCGTGTTCCTTTTCTTTGGCATCTCTGCGCTAACGCATTTCAAATTTCTAGGAAACCCTTTCCTACGTTAATCTCTTCATCTCATAAATTTTCCTAGCTAAACTATTAGGGTTTCGTTAGAATATCAATTTATCTCTCCGACTTAAAGCTCCGTGAAGCCGCATTTAAAAATAGAATTTCTATCTCTTTAGACTCCCGCATAATTCCAAGATAACAAGTGATGTCAATTATAATTCCTGACACTAAAGATCAATGAAGCCCTATTTAAAAATAGAATATTAATTTTTCTCTCTGACCTAAAGAACGTTTATCCCTCAGACCTAAGATTAAAGAAGCCTTAATGTTTCTTAATTCTCCCCTTCGTGAATCAATAAATTCCCCTAGCGATTATGTAAATCAAGTTCTCAGGCGCTACTCGTGACAGGACCACGTGGGGTATGGTTTTGCAAGTTAGAAATTTCCTGTTTTTACAAGTTAGAAAATTACATTTTTTAAAATTCTCAGTTAGAAAACCATAAACCACGTGGTCCTGTCACCCTGTTTTTCAAATTCTCACTGACAAAAACCATAAGACATCCATAATTTGATGTTGACATCCGAGAAAAACATCAAATAAATTGAACAACACACATAACCATCCATGAAAACAACCATAAATGTGACAAAATTCATGTTTTTCCATGTGAGAAAATTCCTGTTTTTTCATTCTCACTGAGAAAACCATAAAACATACATGAATTGCTGTTGACATCCATAAATGTGAGAAAATTCCCGTTTTTTCATTCTCACTGAGAAAACCATAAAACAGACATGAATTGCTGTTTACATCCATAAATGTGACAATATTCCTGTTTTTTCAAATTCTCATTGACAAAAACCATAAACCACGTGGTTCTCGTGCCAATATATGGTGTTAAAAAAAGTTGTAGGTGGCAGCAGGGGTGAGGGATTGCGCTGGTACCCCCATCTCTACTGATATTTATAAAGCCCTGTCTTCATTATTGCTTTTTCAGGCGAAGTCAGCCAAGTAAGAACAGCTTTTTGTTAATCAAAAAACAAACGCTCCTGAAAAAAAATTATTGTTTTGTGAAATATGGATAATGAACTATATGTTATAGACTGAAAGTTTCGTAACTGTCAAGGTTGCTTGCAGTGTTTTTTAGAGGTGTCTTATCTCCCCTAGATAGGTGATAATTAGAAATTATATTATAAATAAGTTTTCAACTAAAACTAAGGAGTGACATTAAAACTTAAAGCGAACGTACATTATTCCGTATAAATAAAAAAGATGACGGCAGCGTTGTTTCTATATTAAGTTTAATCAAAAACGAATAAAGATTATTACTACACAGCCTATCTAATATATATGTCAATGAAACTAGTACAAACAAACCAACTAATTATGTTTCCCTGGGCTTTTAGAACTTAAAAAAACTAGCGCTTTATTGAAAACACAAAATAATATAGGAGTTTGGGTACAGTCAAATCAAACCAATTAAGGACACTTTTTACAGAATAAAAATATTATCAATCCCTTTTAATGTAAAGCAACAATCCATTTTAGGATTGTTGCTTTATTTATTTTTTTTACGTTTAATTTAGTATCACTTCTGCACAATGGCTCAGTTCAATGACTGGCTCTCGTTTTGGTTCTGTGTACACAAGTTCGAAATAAAGCCATCTTGATAGTATTAGGACTATAGACTAGCTTTAGAGTTTGTATCATAGCTTGAAATTCACTGTTGTATAGAGAGAAATAATCAGATTTCCAGAGTTCATATTATGTCTTATTTGATCTTCATTTCAAATAATACTAAAGCATATTTCTTACAAGATAAGACTGTAATTTATTCACTATTGGTATTATAGCTGGCGAGACCGAAATGCTACCTGACAAATCTATCCAATATTTCTATATGCTGTTCAATTACTTCGTGGTTATTAAAAAAAATATTTAATTTTACGCTTTTTTAAGATAATGTTTAAGATAATTTTTTAAGTTTTTTACGATAATTTTAATTTTATACTGAAAGTTACTGATGTCACAACTGGTGTAAGACTATGAAAAGCTTTATAGATTCGTTTATTGTTGTCAGGCTACATACTTCCTTTTGAAAGGCATAGGGAAACATAATTAGTTGGTTTAACTAATTGCTCATTTTATGACTAAAGTTCAGTGTATCAGTTATAGTAGTATATGCCCCTGTAGAACCGACTGACGGAGATACTAGTGACTCAGATGAATTTTACTTACAGATACAGGAGCAAATAGACAGGGTTCCAAATAGACCATATGATGTTTTTACTAGGAGATTTTAATGCCCAGGTCGGTAGAAATAAGGATAGATGGTATCCTAGCCTAGCTAAATTTGGTGTAGGAAAAGAAAACAGTAACGGATACAGACTTTTGCAATTTTGTAGGTATAACAATCTAGTTATAACCAACACGGTGTTTGGTCATAAAATGGCTCATAAGTTAACATGGTATTCACGTGATGGTAATACAGCAAACCTTATTGATTATATTATAGTCAACCGAAGACTGGCAGGATCAATTCAGGATACTAGGGTATATAGGAGTGCTGTTATTGATGTTAAAAGTAAAGATCACAATCTGGTAGTGTCAAGGGTTAATTTAAAGCTAAAATTTCAGACGGGTAACTACCTTCCGGGAAGTTATGATGTTGGTAGACTCCAAGATGAAAATTTGAGAGAAACTTTCCAGGAACAGTTGAATACTAAACTTGAGAGTTTAAAATTGATAATGTGGAAGATGGTTGGAATAATTTTAGAAAAATAATTTGTGAAGTTGCTGAAGGTGTCGTAAGAAAGAAAGCTAGGACTACACCAGGTCATGGATCATATGAAACAAAGATAGTGTTTCAGGTAAAGATATAGAAGAAAATGAAAAAGTTTGTGATACCTTGGATGCAAAGGATTATTTGTTTTGCAAGGAAGAATTAACGACAGTAGTAAAAGGATTAAAACATAATAAACCTCCAGGTGCTGATAGGGCAGTAAATGAGTTTCTTAAATATGGTGGCTCTGAGGTCAGAAATAAGTTACTAAAGATTATGAATATAGTTTTTGAAAAAGGGGAAGTACCAAATGATTTTAGGAAAACCTTAATTAAGCCACTTTATAAGAAAGGTGATAAAAGTCAGTGTTGCAATTATCGAGGCATTAATCTGGTCTTTGTAGGCAGCAAATTACATAGTAATATGATACTTTTTAGACTGAGAGGTGCCGTAGACTAAGTTTTAAGAGAAGAACAGTGCGGTTTTAGAAAAGGTAGAGGATGCGTCGACCAAATTTTCACTCTTAGGTTAATAATTGAGAAGTGCCTGAGTTGTCAAACACCTTTGGTCCTTAGTTTTATAGATTATGAGCAAGCGTTTGATTCTGTAGATAAAAGACCTTTAGCATAGGTTTTATCCTTGTATGGTATACCAGACAAAGACATTTAATTGATTACTGCTATGTACGAGAATAACACTGCTGCGGTTAAGGTAGGAAATGAGGTTAGCAGCTGGTTTTGTATTAAATCTGGACATAAGCAGGGTTGTGTTCTATCTCCCTTTATATGGCTTATATTGATAGACTTTGTCTTAAGGAGCACAGGAAAGGCAATGGAGGACCACGGAATCAAATGGGGAGAGAAAAGTCTCCTGGACTTAGATTATGCTGATGATCTAAGCATCCTAGTTCAAAGTGTAAGCAAAATGACTTTTAGAGGTCTTGCGAGTTCAGGGTGCTAGAATAGGTTTGAAAATTAATGTTAAGAAGACTAAGTCACTAAGGCTAGGAATAAGTGAAGATAAAAAGGTGACGCTGGGTAATGAAAATATTGATCAAATGGGCAGCTTCACGTACATGGGTAGCATTATCAGTAAAGATGGTGGGAACTATGATGATGTTAAAATCAGAATAGTCAAGGCTCAGGGTGTTTTTTTCACAATTAAAAAAAGTTTGGAAGAATAGGAATATAAGTCTGCAAACTAAGATTAGAATATTAGAAGTTACAGCGATGACAGTAGTCAAATATGACTCTAACGCATGGGCGCTTCGAAAAGCAGATGAAGATTTGCTAGACGTTTTCCAGAGAAATTTCTTTAGGATTGTTCTGGGCACTCGGCTGACTAAACGTATTTCAAACAATAGGCTGTACAAAAAATGTGGTTCAATATCGCTCTCTAGGGCTATTATGAAAGAAAGGTTGAGATGGCTCGGGCACGTTGTGCGGATGAAGGATTGCCGAAGATTGTTCAATTTGACCAACCGTCTATGGCTAAACGGAAAGCACGTCGTCCTCGTCTGGGGTGGGAGGATGTCATAAAGAAAGATTTAAAGGAAATGGGAACTTCCTGGGAGGGTGTAAAGACGGAGGCTTTAAATATATTGGGATGGAGGAGGAGCGTGCGTAGCTGTGTTGACCTCTGGTGGCTTGGTGTTGTAGTGAGTTATTAGTAGTAGTAATAGTATTTGTATTTTTATTGATGGGTATATTAAAATTAGATTATTCCATTTTTTTCAAATTATTGATATTAGTTTTTTTAATTAATCTAGTCAGGCATATGAACGCCCCACACTGAGAAGCATGGTTTGACTAAAAAGTGCTAATTTGACATTTATTCTGCTCCAGGCCGATGTTGTATAGCGATTTGCCAATCACTACAAAAATAAAGAAGTTCCCCTAAAAACCACGTGAGTTGCCCCCTGAGCTCTACGAAACGCATATTCAGAGTACCTTAATATATGTTTAGGATGGGACTTAAAAAACCTCATTTTCACACTTCATGATGATTCTGACTTAGGAAAGATTACCTAGCTCTAATTATGTCAATTATCAGTCGCACAAGGGCATTTTTTGGTTAATAAGTTTGACTATCTCGATAAAATATATAAAAAAAGATCTAAGAAATCTGACTCAAACCCACAGAAAATAAAACTCTAGATTTTGCAAAATAAAACGATTCTGAGAGTTCTATGGGAGATTTTTCTGCCAAAAACACTTTTTCTAAAAAATATTCTGATTACCACGGCATCCATAAATCCCATAATAATATCCGAGGCATGTCCTGGATTTTACCAAATAACGGTACACCCCCTCCCCTAAGTTTTGATGAGAATCCGAGTTTTTCGGAAACTTTGCGGTATGCCTAGGCAGGCAGGAAGTTCAAGAATGCGCTACATTTTTTGTTACTAAACACTATGCCCACGCTTCTAACAAACAAGAATATCTTGCAAATATTAAGCCTCTAATAAGAACGAAAAACAAAATAATTTATATTGAGCTAATATTACACCGTGTCCACCTAAACCAATTGGTTGGTCCGATGACTACGAAGAGTTGAAAAAAAGGGCCGGAAAAAGATATTATTATGAACATTAGATAGTGGGTCTCAGGTAGGTAATAATGCTAGAACTGGAGCAGCAAAGGTCTGATTCAATTGAATAATTTTATTCAAGCCGAACGACTCAAAAAAAAAAAAAAAATAACACAAAAGGAATATTAAATTAGAAGGAATATTAATTAAACAGTATTAAACTAGATTTCAGAGCGAAAACACCTATATGAATTGTTTGTCAAACAGTTCGTGGTAACGAACTGTAAGTAAGGAGTGACCCGGCTGAATGGTAACCGAAACTCTAGAAAACGGGTTTAAGATACCAATAGATATATCAAAAGAATCAGATTTCAATGCTGATTTCAAATATATAATTTTCATCAAGTTTAGTGCTACCCATCAAAAGTTACGCGCCTGAGAAAATTTGGCTGATTTTCAAAAAAGGGGGAAAGACCCCCTAAAAGCTATAGAACCTTAATGAAAATCACACCATCATATTCAGCGTATCAGAGAACCCTACTGTAGAGGTTTCAAGCTCCTATCTACAAAAATGTGGAATTTTTCATTTTTTGCCAGAAGAAAGATCACGGATGCGTGTTTATTTGTTTGTTTGTTTGTTTTTTTTCCAGGGGTGATCGTATTGACCCAGTGGTCCTAGAATATCGTGGGAGGGCTCATTGGAAGTGAAATTAAAAGTTCTAGTGCCCTTTTTAAGTGACCAAAAAAATGGAGGGCAACTAGGCTCCCTCCCACGCTTATTTTTTTCCCAAAGTCACCTGATCAAAATTTTGAGATAGCCATTTTGTTCAACATGGTCAAAAATATGATAAATATGTCTTTTAGGATGACTTAATCCCCCGAAGTTCTCAGAGGGAGGGCTAAAATTAATGAAATTTACCCAATGTTAACATATAGTATAGGTTATTAGTAAGTATACAGAAGTTTCCAGGAGGGTTTTTTTCTGGTAGTGGGAGGGAAGGGTGGGTTGATAGCTATGTTGGAGGATCTGTTCATGATGGAAGTTTTCATGGGGGAAGGGAAATTGCCAGGACGGGGGTGTCGGACTTTCCAGCATTATTTATTGGGTATTGGGAAGTGTAAAACCATATTCAGGAAGCATTTTTTCTGGAGGGGGGGGGGGGTGGCTAGAGGAGGGGGTTACCCTCGAGAATTTTTCCGTGGAGAATGTTTCTTTGGGATAAGGGACATTTCTATGAAGGGGGCGCCGGATTTCCAAGCATTATTTAAAAAACGATCAGAAATTAAATAAAAAAAATAAGTTTTTTCAACTGAAATGTAAGAAGGAATATTAGAACTTAAAACGAACAGAAATTATAACGTATGTGAGGGGGTTCTCCCCCATGTCAATACCTCACTCTTTACGCTACAGTTTTTTTTTAGTGCTTTCAAAAGAGCTATATATTCTAATTAAATGGCCTTTTTGATTCAGGGGTTTGTGAATCAAATTTTTTTTTAACTTTTAACGTAAAGAGCGTGGTATTGACTAAGGGGAGAACCCCCTCATATACGTAATAACATATAATAAAAAAAACAATAAAAAAACAAGCGATACGGCTCAATAGTAGGCTAATCGAAACTTTTAAAAACGGAATTTTGATGTCAATAAATGTATCAAAAGAATGTGTTTATAATGCTGATTCTAAATATATAAATTTTATTAAGTTTAGTATTACTCATCAAAGGCTACGAGCCTCAGAAAATTTACTCGATTTTTTAAAGAGGGGGGAAACATCCCCTACAAGTGAAAGAATTTTAATGAAAATCACGCCGTCAGATTCAGCGTATCAGAAAACCCTATTACATAGGTTTCAAGCTCATATCTGCAAAAATCTGCAACTTTGTATTTTTTGCCAGAAGAAAAATATACGAATATAGAAGTTAGTTACGTAAGTTAATTTGTAAAGACACCAATTTAGCAAAAGAAAAGTAAAATTTTGATGCAAATAAAAGCTGCATTAACTAAAAAACAATCAGAAATTAAATAAATAAAAAAGTTTTTTTAACTGAAAGTAAGGAGCGACAGTAAAACTTAAAACGAACAGAAATTAGTCCGTCCCTTCATCAACGCCTCACATTTAATGCTAAACCTTGGTCCGGTCACACAACTTCATTACTCTAAGCGGTAAAAACTATAGAAGCAAGATCGAGATGAAGAGGACGGGATAGCCCCTTTCATATACGGAATAATTTCTGTTCGTTTTAAGTTTTAACATCGCTCCTTACTTTCAGTTTAAAAAACTTGTTTTTTTATTTAATATCTCAAAAGGATTAAAGTATTAAGTGACTTTTCATTCTGACGCAATCTGGTACTGCTTATATTTTTTGGACTGACTTAATGCAGTAATTACGGTTGGTGAAAAATCAACCTAAGGATGGATTTTCGGATATATATTCGTGATTAATGATTATAAAATATAGACATGGAAAACATCATTTGGAATGCGGTGTTAAATTTTGTTTCAAGAGCAATGCTAGCCGGAATAAAACATCAATTGATTATTAATCGCGCTGTGGAGTTTTTCTCCAGAGACAATATACTGAGTGCGAAAGAATTGATCCTACAAAAATCTGGCCTACCGGACCCCTTCCGTAAATCAGTTAAAGATGAAGAAGATGTCCTGGAGCTTGTGAAATTCTTTATCAAATCAGCTAAAGAAAAGCGTCAACTTCCTATATTCGTCATTTTTGAGCCAACCGAGGTCCCTGCATGCGGAGAAGAGATAAGTGCATGCGTAACAACCAAAGTAAAAGATATGTACCGTCGTTTTGAAGGCTCCATGAAACGACTGAATAAAGGTGACTTAAATCTTTTTACTCGAACTAGTTTTCCTACCCAACCAAATGCACCCACAAAGCTGTCTTACTCTGCAGTTGTTACAAACCATCCACCACTGAAACCCCATCGGAGCGGAAAACGTTTATAGGATATGCGCGTGGCGAATCCCTTGATGCTTCTAAGGTTGAGCTAAGACCAGGAAAAAATGGGTGGCGGGTAGCCATTGCGCAGAAGGCTACTGCGGAGAAATTGGCGCTTGGGATTAATAATCAAAACCAGGGTTCCAGCGCCCCCTCACACATCAGAACCCCCTCACACATCGGTATAGTTAAAGGGATTCCCGAGTCTCTTAGTGCTGAGTGTCTACAAAGATTAATAGCCGGCTTTGAGAAAGCCGAATAATGTGGGAAATCATGCACCTTCAAGCTGTATTTTTCAAATAGAGATGCTTTTGATACCGCCGCACAAATGACGATTAAAATTGACTTCGAGCGTTTCAAAATACAAGAATTTACTTTTCTCCCGAAACGTTGTTTTAATTGTCATGAAATCGGCCATATGTCGACACAGTGCAAAAATACCAAGAAAAGCGGCCATTGCGCCCAAAATTACCACGGTGCGACGAAAGAAATCCCGTGCCAGAACCCCATCTGTTGTTTGAATTGTCAAAGCACCAAACACACATGCCACCATGCTAACTGCCCGTTGAACAAGACTCTGAAGCCAAAAAGCCAATCTGTTCGAAATGGTTGAGCCCTATATTAAAAGGAGCGTCTTGTCATGGAACGTAAATGGTAATCTCGGCGCAAAAATCGCCGTGGTGGAACAACTTTGCCTTACTAAAGAAATTTTATGCATACAGGAACATTTCTCTCTGCTGATAATATGACACTACTGGATATAGTACCATCACATGTGCTCCACTTTGTAGCCGCTTGTATACCTGCCGACAGACTATAGAGACGAAAATTATGAAACGAACTTTGATCTAGCATGCAGAAAATTGGGTAAATGTTTGAGTAAAATCAGAGCCTCGCACCTCCATTGGGTTCTGTTGGGGGATTTTAATTGTGACCTATTGAAAAGTGATAATTCATGTACGGCTCTGCCTCTTAGCCTGATTCCAAATGAAATTGCTCTCTTACCAAAATCTGCTGATTTCACATATAGACACCCCTCAGGATCAGTATCAAACCTTGATCATGTGCTTGTTTCCGGTAGTATTGCCAGTCGTGCAGTAAGTGTAAGCGTACTTAATGATTTTGTAGTATCTGACCATTTGCTGTTGTCTTTTAGTATTGTGGCTCTATTTAACCTTGCAAGGGTGATCCAAGATTCTAAGTGGTGTACTGGGGTAGAATGCAATAATATTTATATACCCCAGTACCAGCATGTTATTGATAATATTCTCGCAAAGATAAAAATACCATTTGAGCTTCTCCAGAATTCGGCTCCGTCTTCAATTAATGAAAATCATATTAAGTTAAATATATATGCGTCGCTTATTTCACATGTTTTATTACAAGCAGAAAAGTAGTTTTTCCCTCGCACTAAAGTACGAGTCGGATCCCAAGTGAAGGGCTGGTCCCATTTCTTTACTTGTTGAGGCTTGTAATAGGGCGAATTCTGGCTAAGTATCTGGATAGATTGCGACCGTCCCAGAACTAGTATCGTAAGCCAGATCCGTTTATCCACCAAACGCCGTTTTTCAAAAGAGCTAGATAAACATAGAGCTACTATTAGTTCCGATTTTTCTGAAAAGATTTCTAATAACCCAGGAATTTTGTGGAAAAATTTAACACATAAACAAAAACAAAAGCCAAACCAGTCATTTAATATACCTCCCGAACTAGGGGAACAACATTTCTCCAGAGTTTTCAGAACCAGATCCACTAATAGAAAATCCCTCCAAAGTCACACTCGAAAAGACACTTTTGACAGGGGACAAATCAATGTTTACTGTATCAGTTTCGGATGTTTATAATATAATTCGTAAAATTAAGAAACCTTTTTCAAGAGGTAAAGATCACGTTTGCGCCAAACACCTCCTATATGGAACCCCTTTTCTTTTGTCCCACCTGGCCCTACTTGCCAAATGGTGTTTACAAAAGGAATGGTTCCTGCCTCTTTTTCAACTGGCCGTCTTACTCCTGTCGCTAAAAACAATAAACCCCAAAATGAGTGCTCATCATACCGGCTAATAACGGTAGCTACATCTTTCTGTAAAATTTTTGAAAATTTGATAATGCCTGAGTTGATAGATAAATGTTATATGCCCCCATACCGATTTGGGTTTCAGAAAGGAATATGGTGCGCTCATGCACTGTCGTCAGTTTTCATTGATGCGGATAAATCTGGAGAGCCGCTTGTTCTAGGGAGCCATGATGTCAGTCGTGCTTTTGATTCCATAATTCACGCGCATATCCTCACTGAATTGTATAAACGCGGGTTCAGTACCTGCATTATTCGTGCTTTGCATGACATGTATAATCATTTTAACTGTTATTGTTAATCTGCCTCATGGAATAATTACAAAGATAACCATACCTGTTCGTCGCGGAGTAAGGCAAGGCGCCCTTACATCCCCAAACAACTGTATTCTCGACGCACAATTTCAAGCAGTTTCTTCCTGTATTTTAGAAGGGATAGATGTGTCCCTTATTGCCTATGCGGACGATGTCTTAACCCCAGCCGAACGGTACTGGCGTTTGAGAAATTCTTTTTTATTTTGAGTCGAGAGTATTCAAAAATAAATCTTAAATTTAAGGTTGAAAAGTCAGAAGTGGTACTATTCAACTGGGGCCCAGTTCCCGAAAGATTTAACATTAATATTAATTGAGTATTGGTTGCTCCTAAATTGGAAATGAATTATCTTGGCCTCCCAATCGGTAACTCCCTTAAAGCAACTAAAAATCTTTTCATTCGCCATTTCCAGAGCCGGACGTCCAGTGCCTACGGTGGCATAGTTTCCAATGAACTTCGTTTTAATTGCCAGCTGCTAGCTAAATTATATAACTCGTATGCGCTCCCAAATTTTTTATACCTTGCACCTTTTTGGCATACCTTTTCGGCAACGGAATCAAAGCAACTCTGACGAATTTATTACCGGTATGCTAAATATCTTCTCAGCCCCCCCCCCTGGGCAATTAATTCTTGGACCAATAGGAAATACGGCCTAATTGACCCCAATGCTGCAATCGGCAGATGCATTGCAGCTTACAATAGGGGAATAAATGGACACCCATGGTGTTCCATTAAAAACAATAGGTCTTTCACGTTTTACTGTTTTTGTGTTTGTTATATATACTGTATGAATGTTTGGTTTATTATTATGCTTGTGTGCTTGTTCCATAAGTTTTATCTTTGTTTTATTCGTGCTTGTCTATGCGCTTGTTACATTGGCTTGTGCTGTCATTTTCTGGTTTATTACTATGCTTGCGCGATTGTTCTATGAATTTCAATTTCGTTTTATTTGTCATTATCCGACCTTTTCTTTTGCTTTCTCGTTTCTTTCTTTTTTCTTCTTTTTATACTCCGTTCATCATTGTATTTCAACGGGTTATAACTAAATTCAATTCAATTCAATAACCACAAAAAAACAAAACAAACAACAAACAAAATGCAAAAAAAATAGCCTAGCCAGAACCACGAGGCTTATACAGCTTTTGCCATATTGGTAATGGAAGGCGTAAATGAGAGGCACTTAATGCCTAAACGAGAGAATAATTCGGTAACAATAGACGGTCAGGCGACGAAAAGCGAGTAGATACGTGTCGGTGGTTAAACGTTGAGAAACGAAAATCAGTACATAGCTCAGTAGCACTAACATAACGAAGCAATTTATGCAGAAACGTAGAATATCATTAGACATTATTTATGAAAGTAAAAAATTTACGTAAACCATGAACAGTGAGACGACAAACAAGAGACACTCTCAAAACATTAGTGCAGTAAGCACTAAACAGAAAGTTCTTGACCTCAACTGAGCAATTACATGACCGGTGGAGCAGTAGATTTTGTATGGGGTACACTGACCACAAAGAATGGCGAATTGAACTATTCCTGCTCTTTGGTGCTTCTAAGCCCTTAAAAACTATAGTAAAAAGCTATATTTTAGGTTTTATCTAATTGTCCAGGTTTTTTGGGCTTTGATAGGATATAATTCTTTTTTCTTTGTTAGTGCTTTTTTTTAGTGTTTATCTTTAGTATTTTTCTGGTATTTTTTTTTGTGTCATTACTCCTTTTGTGATTTTGTATATTTAAAACAGGCAATAAATCGCATTCATTCATTCATTTGACAGGCTACTCAACCAGAGCTACTATTTGAAAGGCAAGATCCAATATTTTTCTAAGGGGTCGGGACTAAAGAAATATCTCATCACCTAAACGTCGTGTTTTTTTTTAACAAAAGTATATTGAGTTTTTGATCGGATTTAGCTTCCTGGCCCTTCCAAAGATTCTTTATCTCTGTCTTCGATATATGTACATGGCATACTAATTATCCCTTAAAAAAGGTCAACAAAGGCTCACTAGAGAGTTTAATCTTCTCAATATGCCAGTACAAAGCAATTAAACGAGATTAGTATTTCCTTCTCTAATTTTACTCTCAATTTCATTTGGGAATACAATTTAAAAAGAGTACACAAACACAATAGAACTGAAACACAAGTTAGCAGAGGAGAATTTTCAGACTTAATTGGCCATTTCTACATTTTCTTTGCATTAGATCTTGTCTGTCAATAGCAGATGTTACTAAATGTCTGAAAGAAATTCCTTTTCTATATATAGCAACTAAATAATGGATAGTCACGTCAAACAGTGGAATGGGACATTCTTCACTTGGGCAGCAACCTGGTTGTTCAAAAACAAAATCCCTGCAGAAAACACAATATATAAAATGATAGAAAATATAGTTCTTAAAAAGGCAAAAAAAGCGAAAAGCAAAACAGGAAACATACAACGATTTTTCAAACGCCGTTAATCAATATAGTAGGTTTTATATGCATCTACCTAAAAATTTCAGTCTTTTTTTTGCAGGGAATGTTTTCATTTCGAAGGGTCGGTAAACGCTGTAGAGAATCGCACATTCCTTGACTTACGAAGCAATGTTACCTCTGGGAAATTCCAGCTATATGCATCGGGACAAATAGCCAATAGCTTAACATCAACAAAGACCCGATAAAACTACAAATCTTGCAAATAAAAATAAATAAATAAAATGAGAATATGCGTTCCGACTAGGAAAAATCCCGTTGGGGACATCTAAAAATGTCCAGTGTTACGCCAATTCAATGAAACAATACAATTTGTAACGTATCTAATCCAAAAATGCGGGAAACACATGGGATGTTTTGGTACGGAGCTGTAAAAACCCAAACAGCTGGGAAAATCAAAAGATATTTCAACCACATAGAGGGGTGGACGGGCACGTTGCCAGAAAAAAGGGCTATTTTCAAGCTCAGTTATCCGTATTTCAGGTTGCTCTCCAACGTAATGAGGTAAGCCCCCGAAAGGACCCAAAAGAGAAGTTACACCCTTGCCTCCTCTGTATAAATACAAGTAGGAGCCCATGCCGGAGAGACTCGGGATGGTACAGCCATGGTACTTTTTCACCTGGCTGATACAATTAAATTTTCTTCTTTAACATTTATGAGGCCGAATGGACGCTTTTTAGGTATTATAAGCTGTACTTTTAGTTTTAATAGTTTGGCTCTTAATGATTAACTGATCTTAAATGCATCTTAATGATAGTTTGACTCTGGAATGATTAACAACAAACAAGTTAAAAACAAATCGACCAAATTAACAAACATCAGAAGATCCTGTTCTAAAGAAGTTTAGTGGAAAACATGATAAAATTTCAAAATTCCCAAATTTTTGGCTAAAGTCTTTTTTGCTGATGGAAGCATCAAACCCTTTCCAATGGCAGAACCCCTCAGATCCTCAAGCTTTTATTATTATTTTCTTAATAAAGAACATATTCCGTCAAAACCCACTTTATAAAAAATGTAACTGGCTATTGAAACATAAAGTTGTTGTTTTTTTGTTTTGCTTATCTTGAAACCATCAGAAGCTTCACAAAAATAAACAGCTATGTAAGTCACTGTTCTGATCTAATCATTGTACTATCTTAAGGAAAACTGAATATTTTGCAGAAAACCGAAAGAGGATGAACAAGAATACGGACCATTTCAGCATTATTCCGCAAAATCGTCAAGTTGAATGTTTTACTGATATTGAGTTACTGACATTTTTTTGTAAACTTTTAAGATTTCATATACTTTCAAAAATACGACTTGAAGTTATATCTGAAGCTGTAGTCTCGAAACTGAAAGTCATTTGTCAGCAATTTCTAATTAGCAAAGTCAGACTTAGTCTCCGAATCACATATCAGGTTTCATAAAAAAAAACTTTTTTGCATAAAATAATTTTTTTTTTTTTTTTTAAGTAAATAACTCCATTAAACCAAAAATGAACAAAAATAGAACCAAATAATCTACCAAGCATACAACTACTGCAAATCAGTATCAATAAATACACGAAACCCAAAACAATCAGAAATTAAAATAATTCAAATTCAAAACGAGCAAAAGTTAATCTGAGTAGGGTTCTAAGCCCTATGCTTTCTAAAAGCCAGAATATCATTTGTACTTTACTGAAAAAAAATTCACATGAATTTACTGAACAAAATATGCATTGTCAGTTTAATATACATATGCTGATATTTATTCCTTAAAGTTATAAAAGTGAAAACATTTAAAAGAATTTTTTCAGTAAAGTACAAATTATATTCTGGCTTTTAGAAAGCATAGGGTTTAGAGCCCTACTTAGATTAATTTTTGCTCGTTTTGAGTTTGAGTTATTTTAATTTCTGTTTGTTTTGGGTTTCATTTATTTATTGATACTGATTTGTGGTAATTGTATGCTTGTTAGATTATTTGATCCTATTTTTGTTCATTTTCGGTTTAATGAAGTTCTTTACTTTTTTTGAAAAACTTATTTTATGCAAAAATGTTTTTTTGATGAACCCTGATATGTGATTCGGAGACTAAGTCTGACTTTGCTAATTAGAAATTGTTGACAAATGACTTTCAGTTTCGAGAGTACAACTTCAGATATGACTTCAGGTCGTATTTTTGTCGTATTTTGCGCAAAAAGTTTTTTTTAATTAATTTATGTTCGTCTTATTATTCTGACAGGCTTAACACAATGGCTATATCAAAATTTTGATTGAAAGTGTTTGAGGAAATGATAGGCGTGGAGGAAGACTCTGATCACTTTCGACTAATAAAAAAGGCTCTAGTCCTCTCAATTTCCAATCGAATGAGCCCTTTTTGAAGCTTCTACGACAAAACTTTCTATAAGAACTTTATATACCCCACGGGCATAACGTACGACCCTTGTCCTGAGGGCTATGGGGTGAGGGTTAACATCCTCAAAGACATAATTTCCAGACCTTTCAACCACGTTGAACAAAATGGCCATGTCAAAATGTTGATCGGAAATGTTTCGGGAAATGATGGGCGTGGGGGGGAGGCGATTCTCCCTCTGATTACTTTTGATTATTAAAAAGATCAATTGCCCTCTCAATTTCCAATCGAAAGAGTCCTTTTTTAAGTCTTTACGACAAAACCTTCAATATGACATTATATACCCCCAGGGCATAACTTACAACCTTAGCCCAGAGGACTGTGGGGGGTTGTCATACTCAAAAACAAATTTTCCGGACCCTTCAACTAAGTTCAACAAAATTGCCATATCAAAATGTTGATCGGGAGTGTTTGGGGAAATGAGGGTTAGGGGGGGGGGGTTGCATTCACCCTCCGATCACTTTTGACTATTAATAAGGGCACTAACCTTCTCAATTCAAAATTGAATGAGTTCTTTTTGAAGTTTCTACGACAACGCTGGCAAAGACCAAATTTCCAGAGCTTTCAACTACGTTGAACAAAATGTCTATCTCAAAATTTTGATTGGATGTGTTAGGGGAAATGGTGGGCGTGAGAAGGGCGTTAGTTGCCCTCAAATCACTTTCGACTATTAAAAAGGGCACTAGCCCTTTGAATTTCCAATCAAATGAGCCCTTTTTAAGTTTCTACGACAAAGCTTTCAATAAATACTTTAATGTCCCAAGGGCATAACTTATAACCCTTACCCTGATGACTCTGGGGGGAGTGTCCTGCTCGAAGATATAATTTCCAGAACTTTCAACTGCGTTGAACAAAACGGCTATATGAAAATCTTGATTGGATGTGTTTGGGGAAATGGTGGGCATGGAAGGGGTGTTAGTTGCCTTCCAATCACTTTCAACAATGAAAATGGAAACTAGCCATTTAAATTTCCAATTGAATGAGCCCTTTTTGAAGCTTCTAGGACGAAGCTTTCTATAAAAACCTTATATACCCCCAGGGCATAACTCACAACCCTTGCCCAGAGGGCTGGGCGGGGGGGGGGGTCATCCTCAAAGACCCAGTTTCCAGAACTTTCAACTACGTTGACCAGAATAGGTATCTCAAAATTTTGATTGGATGTGTTTGGGGAAAAGATGGGCGTGAGAGGGGGGTTAGTTACCCTCCAATCACTTTAGGAAATTAATAAGGGCACTAGCCATTTCAAATTCCGATCAAATGAGCCCTTTTTGAAGTTTCTATTACAAAGCTTTCTATTCGAAGCTTAAATGGCCCCAGGGTAATACTTAAAACCCATACCCTGAGGTCTGTGGAAGACTATCCTCCTCAAAAACATAATTTCTACCTGGAAATCAACTACGTTGAACAAAATGGATATATCAAAATTTGTAATTGGATGTGTTTGGGGAAATTATGGGCGTGGAAGGGGTGTTAGTTACCTTCCAATCACTTTCCATTCCAATTTATTTATTTTTGGGAAATTGGAAGCCGTTCCAATTTCCAATCGAATGAGCCCTTTTCGAAGTTTTTACGACAACTCCTTCGATACGAAGTACCCTGGTCTGAAAAAAAAATAATACAGTGTGCCAACATCATTCTTTACTTAGGCAGCGCTATTGCGCTGCCTATGATCCACCATTCTCGATATTGAGTCCTATTTCAAATACATTTTTTCTCATACATTAAAAAATCTGGGTATTTCTACGGAAAATAGAAATGAAAAATCATTTTAAAAAAACAGAGAAATTGTTTGGAAAATATTAGCAATGAAAGTCATTTTTATCTACAACAGAAAAATAGTTATTTTCGAAATCCATAAACAAGAATATAAAAAATGCAGCCTTTAGTCCATGGAGCATTCAGGTGCATTCAGGTTAGAGAAATAGCGAGCAATTTGGATCAATAATACCCTAATTTTATAACTGTTCATAGGATTTAATGTGTTAGAGTCCGTCATAGTTCAACAAACGACTGATAAAACAAAAGAAAAAAGAAATAAAATACAAAAAAAGGTAAGGCACATAAAACGCGACTAGGAACTGCACACGGCTAAGCTATTAAGGCCGTCCACCTATTGTTAATTAAATAAAAAAAAAAACAAGTTTTTTCAACTGAAAGTAAGGAGCAAAATTAAAACTTAAAACGAACAGAAATTATTACGTATATGAAGGGGGGTGCCCCCCCCCCATCAACACCTCGCTCTTTACGCTACACTTCGAATTTCGTCCCAATTCTTTAAGAATGACTCCTGAAACACAAGGGCCGTTTCATTAGAAAAATAAGACACTTTTTTAAAAGTACTAAAAAACGTTAGCGTAAAAAACGAGGTTTTTAGGAGGGGGCAACCCCCTTCATATATGTAATAATTTCTGTTCGTTTCAAGTTTCAATGTTGCTTCTTACTTTCAGTTGAAACAACTTATTTTTTATTTAATTTCTGATCGTTTTTCAAATAATGCCGGGAAGTCTGGCCCCACCTCCACGGAGAACCCCCCCCCCCCCACCGCAAAAATATCCTTTAGACAATTCAATCCCGGTGAAAATTTACACAGAATAATTACTCTTAACCACTCCGCGCATAAAATTGAGACGAGAAAGAGAAAGCAAGACATATAAAAAGAATTTTGTATAAGAATTCTGGTAAATTCCTCCAGTGTTCAATTTCCCCTGACAAGTTCAAACCCTGGAAACTTCCCTTCCCATGGAAAATTCTCTCTTGAAAAAAACCCCAGCAGAAAATCCACCCAAAATTGTTTGCATATATCCCAATACGAATTTTATAACTTAAGGACCTTTCCCTGGGGCTGTGGGGGGGGGAGGATTTTATACCCAAAGGCATAGTTATTGGGCCTTTCAACTATGATGAACAAAATGGTTATCTCAAAATTTTGATCGGACGATTTGGGGAAAAAAGGGCAGGGGCGGGGGGCCTAATTGCCCTCCAATTTTTTGATCACTTAAAAGGGCCACTACAACTTTTAATTTCCGTTCGAATTAGCCCTATCTCGATATTCTAGGATCTCTGGGTCGATACGATTACCCCTGGAAAAAACAAAACAAAAAACAACAAACAAACAAAAACGCATCCGTGATCTTTCTTCTGCCAAAAAAATTTAGAAAATTCCACATTTTTGCAGATAGGAGCTTGAAACCTCCAGTATGGTTTTCATGGATAAGATACCCTCTCCTCTTTTGAAGTACTTTTATAAACACACTTTTACCGGAATAATCTGATCAGGTGCTGATTACCGCCTCAATAGATACAAATTGTTTGTCCTTGACGGAACCACAAGTGGCAACGAGAGATACCTGAAAAGTAATCTTCTTACAGCTATTTCATCTGATTAATGAGTGACTTTCTGAACGGCGAAACGTAATGAACACGGGACAAAGCTACAGCAAAAAAAAATCCGCGCAGTGACCTATTTAAATTACGTTTGGAAGAAATTAAAGTTACGTAGACAAACCTAATTTTCTTCTCAATATACTTCATAATCAGCACTCACGTATCTTGTACAGCTTCATCCATATCCAGCAGGGTTACATTGACTTGCAGGGGTTTGGTCATTTGTAACTTTAGTTGGACTTCAGTCTGATATGCCATTTAAGGTTTTAACAAGTACATGGTCTACACCCGACTGTCTGAACTAAACCATATTTAGGGAATAGATACCAAAATCAAAGGCCCACCGAACTTCATATTTCCGTATAACTAAATTTTATTTTCAAAAATACACATCCAACAGGACACTTTCAACTGAATACAAAGCATGAGCACAACCCTAGCCATACAGAAATTTGAACTCGTGCGTGTGTGTGTGTGTGGGGGGGGGCACTTTACAATTAACTTTAATGTTCGATATTAAAAGGATGTCAAATGGCTTGCAAAACCCAGATAACAAATAGGTAATCGGTCTCAACAACGATTGTTCACCGACAGGTGTACTCTTTTTTATACTGGAGAGACCACCCATAAGCATGAACTATCAGGAACAATACCATTTGTTAGGGTAATTTGGTAAGCTACCGATAAGTGCTCTGCTAGTCATGGGCCGCCATTCAGTAAGTGTAGAGCTCAGATTTGGCCAGCACCAACAGATGATTTCTTCTTCGTCTTTTTTGTAATCTAAGCAATAGAAACTGTAAGGTAATTGGGCTGCTTGATCCTGCATTGGTCAAATTCTTCACTAAATTTTCCAGTCATCCCTTTATCACGTGGTGAAGATTCAGTAACAAAGCAATTTTCCCAGATTTCCTCATCTACCATCAGCCAATCAACAGGAGTCATGTCGACACTGGAAGCCTACTTACTAAGCCTTTCGACTATCCTGACCAGAATGATTATCTCAAAACTTTGATCTGATACTATGAAGGTTACAGGGATGTCTAGAGGAAAAAGTGGGCACTAGTAGGGGGCTAGTTGCCCTCTACGTTTAGGTAGATATTTTGTTTTTACTTTTTGATGTTACTCCTTGTATTTAGAGAAGAGAAATGAAGTGAAAAGGTAAAAAAAAGTGTGCAGACGCTAAAAGTCCAATAAACATAAAAAACAGGTTCAGTCATAATGGCTTTCAAAAAGCTCAAATCACCAAAACAGTGCTAGATTAGGAGTAAGAAGGAATATAAAAAAAAAACAAAAAAAAACACAACGATGGATATGTGCGAGAAGAACGGCAAGATTTTAATTGTTTGAAAAAACTGAACTGTCTCCACTTCCCAGAGCATTTGGGTAGACGGAATTTGTACAAACAATGGACGTATTAATCTGGTATTGGAGTGGGCATGTTATCGAGAAAAACACAGGGCCTAAGTTTAAACAAAATTGACAAAAATAACCCTACACCGCAATGCAGGAAAATCAAGAAAATAATATTCTATGAGCCCATTAAAATCGGTACACGGGAACAAATGTAAAAGGGGGTTATTTTGGTACTCAAGGCAATGTTGACATGTCAAATACATCCATGTAAAGAAGATTATTGATGCATTTTTGGTATAGAATCGAATTCTTGAATCAAATTATGACGTACTCCATTCCTAAAATATTGAAGAGATGAAACGGGGAACCCGTTATTTTAATAGTGGGTTCATCCGACATCTAGAAAAATGTTTGACTTGGCATCTACACGAACAATTTCTCTTCAAAATTTGCTGGGCTAAAAGCACAGTTTATAGAATTATCTAGTAAGTTTATCGCAGATCCTTTCTGGTCTTCATTCTCGGTGCGAACAAAAAGCTCCTCCCACTTATTAATGGTTTAGCGGGTTAGTCTGTATGCGTCAATCAATGAGAAATGGTTCGAAATTGTATCACTCATAATTGTGAAAGCAGAAAAAAACTTGATGAGCCAGCCAAGTGGTTTGCAAGGTGTCCCATCTCACAGGTATGACTTAATTTATATACAAATTATGACTTAATATATTATTTACAAACAGTGGACTCAACTGATTGGCCTATGTAGGATTTTATAAGAAAAGGGGGCGGGGGTTGATGAAATTTGTGAAAATAAGGAATTTCTTTTCTTCTAATAACTGGTGGAATAGGTGTGGTGGTTTCAGGGGCGGATTCAGGATTTTTTAAGGGGGGGGGGGGCGCAAAATAGGTTGATCCGATAAAATTACGTTAGGAGCAAGTTTAATTAATGCAAACTTGCGTTAATTAGGTAAATTACGCTACTTTAGACTACTATAGGGGAGCACCCCACGCCCCCCCCTCTGGATCCGCCACTGGATGGTTTATCATATTTTTTTTTCACGTCGTGATGTTTATTTTCTACGATATTTATTTTCTAGATAAGACTACTTTAGTTTTCAGTCAATGTTTTAGTATGAAATGGGCAGACCTTTCCTGAACTTTAAACAATAAACACCTCTGTTTGAAAATCTTTGCACTTTGTGAATTAGATAGCGATAAGGGTTCCTGATTGAGACCAATTTTAGGAGTTGGGTTCTAATTAGTTGTTGCTGTGGTAATAGTTGGCACAATAGCCCTATCCAAGAAAATGCCAAACGTCTGTTAAAAAGTGTTTTTTGTAAAATTCTTAGCTAATTTTCAGAAAATTGAAGGACATCACACATTTTAGTGGCAGATCCCAAATTTTACGGGGCTTTACGCTAGAAAAGCTCCTATTATAGAATATTCTTCCAGTTTGTATATATATATATATATATATATATATATATATATATATATATATATATATATATATATATATATATATATATATATATATATATATATATATATATATATATATATATATATATATATATATATATATATATATATATATATATATATATATATATATATATATATATATATATATATATATATATATATATATATATATATATATATATATATATATATATATATATATATACATGTTCATTAATCGTTGCTAATATGCTGTCTTAGAAATCAACTTAGCTTTGAAGAGAGGAAGTTCGTCCTGAAATGTTATTGGAAGACCGAAAACGCCTTTGAAGTGCAAAGATGATTCAGAACGGAATTCTCAAGATCGCGACCAACGCGCCGGACCATTGCTCGCATCAAAGAGAAATTTGAAGCAGAGGGAACCGTTCAGAACATCAACAAGAACCGTTCTGGACGACCGCTGGACATCCACGAGCCCAGGAAAAGAAGAGAAGGTGCAGGAAAGACTTTTACAATCACCACAGAAATCACTTTAGACAAACTGCTTGGAAACAAACATCTCAAAAGATAGCGTCCATCGTATCATGAAGCGTCTGCACTGGAAATGCTACATTCCAACACCAATTCATGCCCTAAACGAAGACGATCCTGACCGGCGAGTTGAATTCTGTGAATGGTACCTGGCAAAATGTGCAGAAGATGCAGGGTTTCCACACAAAATTGTTTGGAGCGATGAGACTTAAATTAAATGGCATTAAATGGCACCATTAATCGCCATAATTGCACGTACTGGGCTCCTGTAAATCCTCATGTAACACTTCGAATACCATGTCAACTTGCCACGAGTAACAGTGTGGTTTGCGATATCTGCACTGGGCATCATAGGTCCACTTTTTATTAACGGAACGGTCACTGGTGAGAGCTACCTTAACTTTCTTCAGGAGTTTGTTGGTCCACATATTTCTGACATGTTAGGTGATGATGGCGAAATTTACTTTCAGCAAGATGGTGAACCTCCCTACTACCATCGCGATGTACGAGCTTACCTCGATGCAGCTTTTCCAGACACATGGATTGGCCGAAGGGGTATACATATATATATATATATATATATATATATATATATATATATATATATATATATATATATATATATATATATATATATATTTTTTTTTTTTTTTTTTATATATATATATATATATATATATATATATATATATATATATATATATATATATATATATATATATATATATATATATATATATATATATATATATATATATATATATATATATATATATATATATATATATATATATATATATATATATATATATATATATATATATATATATATATATATATATATATACATATATATATACGCGCGCGCGTGACAAGTACAAACAGTCCTCTCATTTTGATCTCGCCGTTAAGCGGTCCCAATTACCCCGCAACACGTATTTTGGCAGAAACTTTTTCAAAATGCCTTTAAAACCAACTCGAGACTTCGAAACCCACTTGTAATTCCTATAAAAATCTGAACTAATTTTATATATATATATATATATATATATATATATATATATATATATATATATATATATATATATATATATAGAATATTCTTCCAGTTTGTATATATATATATATATATATATATATATATATATATATATATATATATATATATATATATATATATATATATATATATATATATATATATATATATATATATATATTTATATATATATATATATATATATATATACATGTTCATTAATCGTTGCTAATATGCTGTCTTAGAAATCAACTTATCTTTGAAGAGAGGAAGTTCGTCCTGAAATGTTATTGGAAGACCGAAAACGCCTTTGAAGTGCAAAGATGATTCAGAACGGAATTCTCAAGATTGCCACCAACGCGCCGGACCATTGCTCGCATCAAAGAGAAATTTGAAGCAGAGGGAACCATTCAGAACGTCAACAAGAACCGTTCTGGACGACTACGGCCATCCAGGAGCCCAGGAAAAGAAGAGAAAGTGCAGGAAAGACTTTTACAACCACCATAGAAATCACTTGGACAAACTGGTTGAGAAACAAACATCTCAAAAGGGAGCGTCTGTCGTATCATGAAGTGTCTGTATTGGAAAAGCTACATTTCAACACAAAGTCATAACCAAAACGAAGACGATACTGACCGGAAAGTTGAATTTTGTGAATGGTATCTGGCAAAATGTGAAGAAGATGCAGGGTTTCCACACAAAATTGTTTGGAGCGATGAGACTTAAATTAAATGGCATTAAATGGCACCATTAATCGCCATAATTGCACGTACTGGGCTCCTGTAAATCCTCATGTAACACTTGAATACCATGTCAACTTGCCAGGAGTAACAGTGTGGTGTGGGATATCTGCACTGGGCATCATAGGGCCATTTTTTATTAACGGAACGGTCACTGGTGAGAGCTACCTTAACTTGCTTCAGGAGTTTGTTGGTCCACAAATTTCTGAGATGTTTGGTGATGACGGCGAAATTTACTTTCAGCAAGATGGTGCACCTCCCCACTACCATCGCGATGTACGAGCTTACCTCGATGCAGCTTTTCCAGACACATGGATTGGCCGAAGGGGTATACATATATATATATATATATATATATATATATATATATATATATATATATATATATATATATATATATATATATATATATATATATATATATATATATATATATATATATATATATATATATATATATATATATATATATATATATATATATATATATATATATATATATATATATATATATATATATATATATATACATATATAGCGGCGCGTACAAACAGCTCCTCTCATTTGATCTGCCGTTAGCGGTCCAATTACCCTGGAACACGTATTTTGGCAGAAACTTTTTCAAAATGCCTTTAAAACCAACTCGAGACTTCGAAACCTACTTGTAATTCCTATAAAAATCTGAACTAATTTTATATATATATATATATACATATATATATATATATATATATATATATATATATATATATATATATATATATATATATATATATATATATATATATATATATATATATATATATATATATATCGGCGCGTACAAACAGCTCCTCTTATTTGATCTGCCATCAGCGGTCCAATTACCCTGGAACACGTATTTTGGCAGAAACTTTCTCAAAATGCCTTTGAAACCAACTTGAGACTTCGAAACCTATTTTTAATTCCTAAAAACATCTAATAATAACATTGCACTACTAATTACCGATTTTCATGTATGTATTGGAATAAATCAATTTAAAATTAGTTTCTTCAAAATTAGTGTTCCAACGTTGAAGCCAAGTTTCGCGTTCAAGAGAAACCTGACTTGTCTACCCGTGAAAAGATCTAATGCCGCTTATGTTTTTACGTTCTTGGGAGAACTTGAACCTCGGTCCGGGTTTTTATACTGGGTGAGATAGAGAATGATCATACTGCTAATTCTATAAACTGTGGCTAAAAGAAAGGAGGGATATGAACCAAAAACAGAGTGATGAAGACAAACAGTATGAAAGGAACAGCAAGATTTTAATTGGCTGACTCCCAACAAAGGAAAATGAGACTTCGCACATCTATAGCCAAACAAAGGATTATAACGGAAATCTGGAGAAAATCACTTCTACATCTCGACAAAGAAAACTTTTGCAGCTTCAGAAATCAACAAATTTTAATATGTTCTGAAGCTAAGCCTTAATGATTTTTCGAGAAGGAACCGTTCCGCAAGACAATTCAAATGTAGAAATAGAAACATAAAGTATTGTCCGTCTCCAATTAACAAGTTCTAAGTCCGTCTCCAATTAACAAGGTAAATTCACTATTAATGTAACAGCTAACTTCTTTGTATAGTGTATATGAGGGAAATCTAGAAGGTATTTTAACATTATTTGATACCTTTAGTCAACAAAATTAAGAGGGCATTAGTGGGCAAGTAAGCTGCCTGAACTAGTGATACTAATCAGTGACGATAAAAAGGATCCTCAATCAAGAAATATGCAGCCTGAAGTCCATGGGATGGTGCCGAGAATTCAACAGTGTATATGGCTGGGCGATATGGGCTATTATTCTGGGCTAGTTATTTTAAAAGTTTTTTTTTTCGGTCGCAAAAGCTTAAGTATGAGTCAAAATGTTTAAATATGGAAATTAATAATTTTTATAATTAAATTGAGTGGGCACCAGCTACTGCAGATTGTTTTCAAATATTAAATATGAATTTATTAATATTAGTTTCATCAAGGTAGACTTTGCGAAAGTATCGAGAGTTCTCGTTTATTTATAAACTTTTTTCCTGTTTATTCGTCTATTTACGTTCTCTTTACTTGCCATATATTGACCATGTCAAAGGTAGGTCATATCCAATCAGCAATATTTCCTTTCTTTTGCAATATATTAAGCCTTTCCGGCCAATAACTGTATCATACAGAAGAAGAAAAAAGCTACAATCAGATCAAGGGCGTAGAGTACAGGGAGGGGGGACACGACCACAAAAATCCTCCTGGGATAAGCCCGGAAATTCCTCAACACATGCCACAAACTTAGGGTTCTGATATAAAGTGTCTACAAAAAACAAACATATTTTATGGCCGCAAGGTTCGGCTTTCCTCTGCTTCTTAAAGGCACTCGTTTGTTTTCTTTCTTTTTTTTCAGAAAAGATCTACAGAATGTTTCCCAGGGACCTTTCCATCAAGACACACAATACAAGGGAAATCTGTCTACAAATTCCTGGCTACAAGTTGAAAAGAAAGTTACCCAACTTTTCCTAGTTTGAGTTGTATTTTCCTCTCAGCTCTCTTCTATTACTTTCTCTAATTGTATGCATCTATATTGAAGCTTCTTTTTATTCTGATTTTTTTTTTTTGTAGTTAGCTGGGGCTATTTTCTCGACATTCCTTTCAAGGTAAGAATGATGAGGTTCTGAATTCTGAGCAAAAAGTCTTAATTGAACGCCTTAATGGAAGATGATAGCATTTTCATAAATCCAAGATTTCCATACAGCCATTAAAAGAAATAAAATAAGTACTAATAGCCGTACCCTAACCAATGGGCACTTATCTCACACTTATTCTATGTGTCAATTTTTCTTCTATCAGGAGTGAGTTCAGAATGGTAACGTGGGGGGCTTGATCCACTGATCAAATTTGTATAGGTGGATATCCTTCTGAAATGAAATTAAAAAAAAACAAAACAAGTTTTCTTAACTGAAAGTAAGGAACGACGTTAAAACTTAAAACGAAAAGAAATTATTCCGTATATGAAAGGGTCTGTCTCCTCCTCAACGTCTCGCTCTTTGCGCAAGAGTTTTTTATTGTTAAAAAAAAATAAAGTTGTAAGAAAGTCAAACTTTAGCGTAAAGAGCGAGGCGTTGAGGAAGGGACAGCCCCTTTCATATACGGAATAATTTCTTTTCGTTTTAAGTTTTAATGTCGCTCCTTACTTTCAATTAAGAAAACTTGTTTTTTTTTATTTAATTTTCGAACGCTTCTGAATTAGGCCTAATATAAAGTTTGATTTTTGCTCATTGTACATAAGTAGATAAAACAAAATTTGACCAATAATTGTACTTTCTTTTGGCTAATTTGCTTTCTCGAAAGTGCTGTAATTTTATTTATGGGCGTTTTTATTAGCAATAAAAATAAGCAACTTAGAAATTAGCTAACGTAACAAATTTTATTTTCATATTTTTTTGATACGTACATTAGAGGGCTCGCCCCCTAGTCAATACCTCCCTCTTTAAGCTAAAGTTCGAATTTTGTTCCATTTCTTTAAAAATGACCCCTTAGGCTAATCACAAAGGCCGTTATTTAGAATAAATAGCTCTTATGAAAGTATTAAAAAATCTTTGGCTTAAAGAGCGAGGTATTGAATAGGGGGTGAACCCAATCATACACGTAATATTTTCTGTTCGTTTTAAGCTTTGATGTTACTCCTTATTTTCAGTTGGAAAACTTGTTTTTTTATATTTGATCTTTTTTTAAATAATACTGGGAAATCCGGCGCCCCCTTCATAGCAATGTCCCTTCCCCCATGAAAACTTCCTTCATGAAAAGATCTTCCCACATAACCCCCGACCCACCCACCCCCCTACTACCAGAAAAAATCCCCCCTGAAAACGTCTGTATACTTCCTAATAACCAATATTATATGTTAACATTGGGTAAAGTTCATAACTTTCAGCCCTCCCCCCGGGGACTTTGGGGGATTAAGTCATCCTAAAGGACATAGTTATCATATTTTCAACCATGCTGAACAAAATATCTATCTCAAAATTTTGATCAGGTGACTTTGGGAAAAAAAGCGTGGGAGGGGCCTAGTTGCCCCGAAATTCTATGCTTTCTTCAAAACATTTTTGTTACAAAAACAGAACATAAAATATTTCAAGTCCTTAAACATCATAATGCGTATGTTCCTGAAGATTCCTGATTTGTTGTGTTAGATTGTGTTTACAAGCTTTTGGCACTTTGGAGTAAAGTTTAAAAATAGAAATCTTCATAAACAGCAAGAAAATTATGAGCACTGTGTGTGGGGGGTCAGGGGCGCAACTAGGCATTGGAGTTTGGAGGGAGGACATAAAGAATGTAGCGACAAAATTGTCCACTGCACCGAAAAATGTGGGAAATCAGCCAAATTTTCTCAGGCGCGTAACTTTTGATGGGTAGGACTAAACTTGATGAAAGTTATATATTTGAATTCAGCATTGAAATCTGATTCTTTTGATGTATCTATTGGTATCAAAAACCCGTTTTCTAGAGTTTCGGTTACCATTGAGCCGGGTCGCTCCTTACTTACAGTTCGTGACCACGAACTGTTCGCTAGACCTCAGAAATAATGAAAAAAAATATTTCAGTCCCTTTACCTTGAGCTCAAAGAGTACCTGATCTAATTTTATATGCTACAAAATGATTTAATTGTTTATTCAAAATGAATCATTTTATCCAGTTACAGATGGACTCCCTGCAGATAGTTTTAACACGCGTTGGCACCCATAAAAATACCAATCACAAATGTTATCTAGCGACACTCAGTGACGCAAAGAAGCTATTGCTTTTATCATTATACTACATGTGACAGTTGTGACGTTAGTAATTCTTAATTCCAGATTGTTTCTCCTTCTTTCCCCATGTCGCAAACGAGGGCTTTAATTCAAAGTACAACGATGAAGTTTTAGAACCCTTCGCTCAGTTTTCCTGGCAGATAGTAATGTCCTTATAAAGGAAAGTAACCAGAATTTTTTTCATTTTGGATATTATTTAGTGTTATTAGTAAGGGAAATAGCCACGTTTTTCCTTTTTATATTTTCTTGTGGTTCAGAAAAGAGAAAGATTAGTTTAGTTTTTTTGTAAGTCCATTTGCCCCCTTTTCATTTTTGGGTACAACTACATATAATTTGGTGATCTAGATTTTGTTTTTCTTTAAAAATGTCATCAACATGAAAACAGACAAATAGTTTCTTCTCTTAAAGTGCAAATAGGGAAAACAGTCAGGTTGGTTTTATTAAAGTCGGTTTGCTCTTTTTCTATGCAAGATAATAATATCATCACAGAGAAAAGTTAACAGCTGTTAGTAATTTTGGAAGCTATTTACTCATTTTTGGGAAGAAAAACAACCATATTTTCCCCTTCTATTGTATCTTCTTCTGGATGAATTAATTGGCTCTTATGCTGTTTTCTACTCTATTTACATTTCTCCACTGGCATTCTTTAAGACATGATGAAACAGGGATTTCTTTAAATGACCATCAGTCAATTTTTTACATGTTACAGCAGAATAATAAAAAAAACAAAAAAAAACATGTACAACTATTTATTTTTAAGATGTAGTAAATTGGTAAAAAGACCAGGGAGCCTCCAAGGCTGGCTCACATGGGCGCCCATATGGGGGGGCAGGAGGGGGCTCTTGCCCCCCCCTGGCTGAATGATACTGCCTTATGTGTATATTTTTGTTCTGTGATTTTTATTATCTCGCAGTAAAATTAGCACTTAGACGAAGTTTGCCCCCCCCCCTGGAATTCAGCTTATGGGCGCCCATGCTGGCTCAAGACCTATTAATTGTTCGTCTCATTCATTTTCTATGGTAATCAAACACTTTATTCTCCAAAAATGTTTATAAAATTAAACCAACAACCTGTTTTTTTTTTTCTTCTTTTTTTTCGACTGCTCGTCAATGTTGGTCCTTGAAAAATAATCCTCGTATTTTATCTGAGTGTGATAGGTGGCACCACGATCCAGGGGCGTCACTTGGGAGGGGCTTGCTGGGGCTATAGCCCTCCTCTGATTTTAGGAGGGGTCCCGAATCAGTAGTCACAATTATATTGATTTGATCTTAAGTGTGAAAAAATTGTGTTTTCAATTAAAACAAATCCGTTTCTAATAGAGCTATACTTCACAACAATCTATTGTGAGCTTCATTCCCGAACATATTTATTTATTATTCCTACTCCATATTTCATGACATATTTTTATTGTCTTATTGTAAAAGCCACGGTGCCCGACTTTCATTACAATAAAACAAGGCAACAGAGGATCTGTAACAAAATTATACATGTTGATGACGTGATTCTGGGGCAGTGATCCCTTCTATATATACGTATTATGTACTTTTTATTTCTAAGAGCGTGTTCTTGAATCTGTTCTGAATTGTATTGATTGTCTTGAAATTTAGCTTCTTGAATTTTGAGACAATCAAAGTGAGAATTTCAGACCAGTTATTTTTTTATGATTTTAGGAAAGATAAGAAAAAATAGATTATATAAAAGAACAACTCAAAGAATTGATAAAAATCTTGAAGGACAATACCTAATCTTACATACCCAAGATTATAACAAAATGAAAATATGGAAAAAGCACAAGATTTGTTAATAGGACGGTTAAATTGTACCAGCAATCAAAGACCAATATTTCTACTTAAAAATTGAAAGGCCTCATCAATAGGGGGGGGGGGCTTGGCTTGAACCAACTTATAAGAAAGGCGACAAAAAAAATGAAAAAAGAATAATAGGAGACCTACCAATTTGTCAATTCAAGAAAATTTTGGATGGGGGGGGGGTGAATTTACTTTTTGACATCCTGAAGGGGGGGGCAAATTTGTAGTTTTTTCGATTTTTCTATGAAAATATCAAGCCAGTGTCATGACCAGCCACATTCAGGTGTGCAAGCTGGTATTACTGGTATTAAAGCAGTTGCA
Source organism: Artemia sp. Qi Xiang Cuo (assembly GCF_049724085.1). NCBI lineage: Eukaryota > Metazoa > Arthropoda > Branchiopoda > Anostraca > Artemiidae > Artemia > Artemia sp. Qi Xiang Cuo. Next base: position 40,529,980 of record NC_142811.1, on the reverse strand, counting down.
CTGCATGCAATTTACATTCACAGCCGTGCTCATAGACTCAACCTTGTGTTGGGTGCTTGTATTTAGAACTTGAGAGGAATGGCATCTTTCTCCTCCATTCTTCAAGAGCTGTATTGTTTTATCACAAATAGCAATAGACATTAGCAACTGTTTGTTAATGCTCAGAAAGCCGCTGGCATAACTGTTCCTCAGTTGGAGAAATCATCTACTACAAGATTGAAATATTGATATATATCGGTGAACAAAGTACTGAATAGATACAACTGTATCTTGACTGTTTCATCAATTACCAAGACGTAAGCTAAGGCCCACGGACTCGCAACCAGGGTTAAGACATTTGAATTTATATTTACACTCCATCTAGCGAATTTTTTTTTTGCCACAATATCTCTGTTTCAGCAGCTGCAGGAGGTAGACCTAGTTTTCTCTAGAGCTACTGGTCTTACTGCAGCCACGCGAGATAAAATTGCTCACATGCTAACTGAAAAAGATTTTGATGTAATGTTTCATAAAGCATAAGAATTTTCCCGTGAGTGTGGCCTCACTGAAGACCTTTTGCAAAATTTTCAGAATTATGGTTCCTTATGAAAAAGACAAAAGCGTGCACAGTAAGTAGCTTCCAGCTTACCTGATTTTGTAACCATGTCGACTTTGGGAAAAAGTGGCCATGCTGAAGTGAAAGAATCAACTAAAGATGCTTTCAGAAGGGAGTATTTTCTTGTCATAGACAGATTGTGCTGCGATTTTGATAGCTACTTCACGAATGTTCTTTCACTGCTAGAGTCAATCTCTGCATTAGATCTTGACCCGCCGCACTTTCTCAATACAAGCTGACTAGCTAGTGTGGCAGCGCATTACAAAGAGGTTTGCATTGACGTAACCCTGCTTCCCTTACTAACACATCTTGTGAGAAGATATATCAATTCTTAAGGCAAGAGGCCAAAAGATCTCTCAGAGATGCAATGTTTAGATCAAGCGGTATTGAAAGCTTATCTTGAAACTTCGAAAATTGCACAAGTGTTCATTACTCTGCCTGCCTCAACGGTTTATCATAAGATTCGCTCCTGTAATAAGTCCCATTAAAGCATTTTTAAGATCAAAATTGGGTGATGAAGGGTTCAATGATCTGATGTTGGTGTCTAGTGAAAACAAATCGGGTGAAATCATTCGGTTTCGAGGCTATAGTTGGTATTTCTAGAAAAATGAGACCTTGTTGATTCTAGTTTTGCAATGAAACTGTGAATTATTTTCCAACTTAAGTTCTCTGTATTTATTAACAACTTTTAAATTGCTTCTTACTATTATTAGTTTATTTTGGGAGAGACCTGTGCTAACCACTGTGAAGGAACGTTGGTCTTTAACAACTACGAGCCGGCCCCTTTGGGGGCCGCACAGAGGTTGCTTACCCCCCCCCCCTTAGTTCAGAATGAAATGACACCCCTGCCACGATCATGACTGTTAGAACAATGGGAGTTTGAAAAGGTTACTAATTCATAAATTCTAAGAATCTACTTTCTCTAAATAATCGTATATCTTTTAAGCAATAAGAAAGAAGCATAAACGTCTAGATTCGATAACCAAATAGTCATAGAAATGAATATTAAGGAAAATTCAATATAGACTATTGAACCCTAGCACTCATGGCAGACTTGACCAATTAGTATATTAGTTCAATATTAAAAAGAACTTTTACAGAGAGAAAAAACACCTAACACATACTAGTATTTTATAAAGGTATCTTTGAACTTTTTCTGAAATTAAGATACACATATTTTTTACTTTGCTTGAAAAAAAGCAAATAGCTTTATTTTTGCTATACGAGAACGGTCGTTTTGTTTTCTGAAAGCCAATCTGTGCTCGTTCTACTGTTTAGCCCTTGTAAATTGCATAGAACTAAGTATAAAAATTCTATGCTTTCTTCAAAACATTTTTGTTACAAAAACAGAACATAAAATATTTCAAGTCCTTAAACATCATAATGCGTATGTTCCTGAAGATTCCTGATTTGTTGTGTTAGATTGTGTTTACAAGCTTTTGGCACTTTGGAGTAAAGTTTAAAAATAGAAATCTTCATAAACAGCAAGAAAATTATTAGCACTGTGTGTGGGGGGTCAGGGGCGCAGCTAGGCATTGGAGTTTGGAGGGAGGGCATAAAGAATGTAGCGACAAAATCGTCCACTGCACCGAAAAATGTGGACACATAAGCTGAACTAAACTAAAAACAAGCTAAATTACAAGGTGTCAGCACTGCTTGCCGACATTTTGGGAAATTTGGGAAGGGGCTTCCCCCTTAAATGCACCCCTGGCGAGGGTGTAATAAAACACCACATAACTGAAATTCAGAAAATTTCTTATAATTTAACTCACACGTTTCCATAAGTCAGTTCAACAGTCATGATTCATTCCCCGAACGAGTAACACCTTTGGCGCTCCGTGACGTACGGTAGTTTTGGCTGAAGAGTGAAATAGCTTGTGAGATTAATGTTTTGAATTGATGAAAGAAAATTTTGGTTGTGTGATTATTGCTTTGAACTGAAGAATTGCATGGAGTAAATGAGGATTGGATTTTAGTCATTATAAACAAAGCCTTTGACTAGCGACGCTGGAAAAGGTGTTTGCCGTGCCAAACGGCTAAAAGCACTGCACGCTAGCAACATCGTGGATAAACAATCGCTGCCGGTTGAGGTAAGACTATTTGTCCATTTTTTAATTGCTACTTATTTATGGGGCGAAATAAAAGAAACCGTAAAGAAGTCTCATTTGAAGAGGATCAAAATGATTATTCGTCATCTTCACCTAAGGATGGAGAGACTTTGTCAATTTCGACGCTGGCTCGGAGCTTTTCTGAAATTCTAACTATAGTGAAAGACAATGGGAAAAAGCTTGACGGTATCACGGACCAGTTCAAATCTCTGGAAACCCGGGTCAAATCACTTGAGGAAGCTCTATCTGGCCAATCGCTGCAATTTTCGGCGATCCAAACCCATGTGGCGGCTACTGAGAGTGAAATAATAAATGTAAGATCACAGATTAGTATTGTTACATCTGAGTCAGTGTTTCTCCGTGAAGAAAATAATCAGTTGAAGAATGGGTTAATGCATTGCGAGTATAGAATGAATGAGAAAAATATAGTGGTTTGGAATGTACCTTGCGATGATAAAGAGGAAGCTAAAGCGATTTTCAAAACTGTTTGTGAAGAAGGACTATGTGTAAACGAGACCCCAGAATTTGCTGTTACAGAAGTGAAAAAAGAGCGTATATATTTTAAAGTTACTGTTCGGTCTAAAGAATAAAAAATAACGATTCTGAAACAGAGTAAAAAACTTAAAGGAAAGACTGTTTGCGGTCATAAAGATATTTATCTTAGTGATGATGCTCCGACGGCAGTGAGAGATATTAGAAAACGGCTGATTGAAAAAAGATCAAAGCTTGCTGATTGTGGTATTCAAGCATGGGTAACAAAATCGGTTCCACCTCTCCTTTGTTTTGATAGGCCAAATGGCCTGCGTGTTTCTTTCTCCGTGAATGACATGATTCCTGAATTGTCAGTGCCGATAAATCCTCGAGGTGTGCCTATGCAATGCTAAGCGGGTTGTCATATTTATATTATATTAATTATTTTAGTTTAATATGTGCTTTGAGTTATTATTTTGTTGCGTTTTTTTTTTTTTTTTTTTTTGTGGTAGCATATTTGTATTAATTAATGTTGTCTCGTGTTTTTTTTTTATTATTTTTTTTTAAATTATGTTGTGGATGGAAAAAAATAAAATTAGAAAAAAGTAATAATGGTGTATAATGTATTGCGCAGTGCGGAGCGTACCGGGTTGTGGTTTGGAGTTCTTGTGGATTCATCTTGGCTTTCAGTGATACTAGGCCTGGAAATAGTAGTAGTGTTTTTTGGACTTTATGAAGATATTTATGTTTCTTTTTTTTGTTTAGGATCGAAGTGTGGAAGCGATGATATCAACTCAACGAATGATGAAAATGATAAGTGTAAGTTAACAGAACCTTTTCCTTCTCATATCCGTCACAAAAGGATTTTTGATAATGGTTAATTTAGACTGGAATAGGTTGAAGGGGCTGGAGAATGATTCACTCAGGATTGAAGATATTGGGGGTGGGGTACTCCATCGTGAATTTGATAGCAATAATATTGGCGAGGAATATTTGAAAGCCCGTTATAAGTTCCTTCAGGATTTGAATAATGATTATGACCCGAGTGATTTTTCGATTTTTCACTTAAATTGCCAAGGTATTAGTACTTCTTTTCAGTACCTGGAGGAAGTTCTGCAGACTCAAGGTTTACAGGTTTTGGCCCTGACTGAGACATGGTTGAAGTCTCATACGTCATCCCTATTAGATGTTCCTAATTACCAACTGGTTTTAAAAAACAGGGGAGTGCACCAACATGGAGGTTTAGCGGCATATATCAAGAGTGATCTTAATGTATTGCCGATGCCTTCCCTTACTATTCATAAGGAAATAGTGTTTGAGTCGATGGTTGTGAAAGTATCTAAGCATAATTTTAAATGTGTTTTTGCTATTTTTTATCGACCTCTGTCTAGTAGCCTCGTTGAATTTCTGAGTCTGTTAGAACAGCAACTGGACCTGTTGAGTGGAACAAGACAGCCGTGTTTTGTGTGTGGTGACTTCAATATTGATTTGAAAAGTCTACATTCTAGTCAGAGAGTTAAGGAGTTTCTGGATATGATGCTTAGCTACGGGCTGAAGCCTACTATAAATATCTGTACAAGAATTACTGAGAATTCTGCGTCAATATTGGATAACATATTTGTATATACTGAATATAAGTCACCCGCTGTTGTGGTTAATAGTGTTTCAGATTATTTTGGAGTAATGATAACAGTACCGCAAGTCTTACAGTTGAATAAGGGACATCGTTGTAATGTCATTAGGCCTATTATTGATTCTGAGGTTGTTGCCCGTTTTAAATTAGAAGTTGATAAGACTGAATTCAATTTTCTACAAGAGGAATATGATATCAATCTGAAATTTGAAAAATGGTACGGGACATTAAGAGGTTTACTTCAGAAATGTGTTAAACCTAAAAGAGTTTACAGATATGAATCAGCAAAGAAACCATGGATTACTAAGAGTCTACTCTTAAGCATGAGAAGGCGAAACCATTTATATAAGGAATTGATCCAAAATAAAGGGACAACTACTAGGGATGATTATAAAACATATAATAACATGCTAAATTGTTTCCTTCGGAAAGCTAAAGCGGATTATTTTGCTTTTAAGTTTAAAGAAGCTGAGGGAAATCCAGGCAAGACTTGGAAATTTATAAAGTCTGTAACGAACCCTAGTTGGTCTCCTTCGGAGCTTCCGGATAGTGTGAGTTGCAATTCAGTTTGTGAGCATTTCTCTAATGTGGGCCATAATGTAGTATCCAGTATCCCAGTACTGGCTGGGGATGGCGATTTTACACAATTCCTGCCTGATAAGAGTGTGTCTGCTTATTTAAAGCCGGTTAAATTAAGTGAGTTGTGTGAAGTGGTTAAAAATATGAAAAACAGTGCAGCAGGATCGGATGTCACGACTGTGAAAGCTTTCCGTGTTATTTATCCTATTGTTTCTATCAGTTGGTAATGCTAATAAATGAGTGTTTTAAGTCAGGTATTTTCCCCGATTGTCTAAAGATTGCGAAAGTGAAACCGCTTTTTAAAGGGGGTGATAGTGGGAATTTAGATAATTATAGGCCTATATTGCTTCTTCCTGTTATTTCTAGAATAATAGAGGGACTAATAAATGTAAGAATGGTTAAATTCTTAGAATCCAGGTCTTTTTTTCGATCTAGTCAGTTTGGATTTAGGAATGGAATGTCAACTGAGCAAGCAGTGATCTTCTTGAAGAAATTTGTTAATGATCATTTAGATCGTGGTCTTAAAGTGACATCTGTTTTTCTTGGCATAATGAAAGTATTTGATTGTGTGGATTATGAAATCTTGGTAAAGAAGTTAGATAATTGCGGTATCTGTGAAAAATTCCTGGAAATTATTAGATCATTTCTGATTGAATGTATGCAGATTGTTCAAATCGAAAGTGAGACCTCTAGCCCGCAGAGAGTCAAGGCTGGCGTTCCTCAAGGGTCAGTTTTGGGACCTTTTTTATTTTTGATTTAGATAAATGATATTTACCGGTGCATTGAAGATATAAATATTTCGGATAAAGGGGATCGCGGTCACAGAATTATAATACCCAGTCATCTAATCAAACACATGAACAACCCCTTAGGTCTCAATGGGTTTCTGCAATAAATGCCTTAATTAAAATCTTAAATAAAACGACATAGTTTTCCAATTTATTTAATTGCTGGTTCGTTTTGTTTTTTCGAGTGAATGACTTGATTCCTTTCATTTATCAGTTGCTCGCTAGTATCCGTCGATGGCAGTTCATGTTTTTTTGGATTTTGTGCAAATCGCGGATATTGGCGAATAACTCAGTTTTATGGTTGTTTGGTAGTTGGTTTTTAATTCTTTCAATTTTTGGCTTTTATTGATACATCGTTTGGTATCGCGCCGAAGAAGAGAGGCGTTTGTCCTCACGAAATATTCGCTTTGTTTTTTCAGTATCGTCATTTGGCCTATAAAAACCCCATTTTTGCTCGTTTTTCTTGCTTTATGTGACCTAGTTTTACTGACGATACACATTTTACAGTTGCTGCGAGGACAGAAAGAGAACTTCTACTAGTTCTGAAAAAGGGAATGGAACAAATAGAGAAATGGATGAGAATTAATAAACTTAAATTAAACCATAAGAAAAGTCAATTTGTGATTTACGAGAGAAGTGTAAATTACTATCCCTGGATAGAGAAACTAGAACTTGATGGGTATGCTATAGAACGTGTCAGAGCAGTGAAGTTTCATCTAGTGATAGTTGACGAGTGCTTGAGTTTCAAAGACCATATTAATCAAATCGCAGCTAGAGTTGCCCGAAATTTGGGAATTATAAGGAAACTAAAGTGTACTTTCCCTAGACCGGTTCTCAGAATGCTTTATTTCTCCCTTATTCATCCGTATTTGATTTATTGTATATTGGCTTGGTCTTCAACGTTTGTGGGTCATTTATCGCAGATTAGAGTATTACAGAATAATGCTGTAAGAGTACTTACTGGAGATGATAAGCGTTCCTCAGTTAGACCAAGGTATGCTGAATTACATATTGTTCCACTCTTTGGATTGATTAAGTTTTATAATGCTCTTTTTATGTTTAAACATCAGAATAAAATGCTACCAAATTGCTTTCAAGATTTTTTTTCTGCCTGTTTCTAGTTTTCATTCTTATAGTTTAAGACGTGCGAATGAATTCAGACTACCTAAGCCTGTGACAACTAGGTCAATGTTTTGTATCCGCCATGTTAGCCCTCGTGCTTGGAATAGTCTGCCAGAAGAGATAAAGAAGGTGACGGATGTTTCTGAATTTAGAAGTCTGTTAAAAGAACATTATTATAGGATATATGGGGGTGAGTGAGTCAGTTCTCCGGTCTCTTTTGCCTTTAGTTTGCTAATATTTTTTTTTGGGTGTTTGGTTGATGGATTGAGAAGGACAAGGTTAAATATGTTGAATATTGAGAATTGATGAGATAGTATAGAGTAGGGGTGGTATAGTCGCTTATTAGAGATTTTTATGTGATAGGTTTTTTTTTTTTTTTTTTTTTTTTTTTTTTTTTTTTTTTTTTTTTTTTAGGCCTAGTTCGGGTAGTGATCCCATTTACAAGCTTAGCTTCTGGATTTTGTTATTTTTGGTTGATGAATAAACCCTTATTATAAAAAAAAGAAAGAAAAAAAAAAAAATATTTCGGATAAAGGGGATCGCGGTCACAGAATTATAATACCTAGTTTTGCTGACGATACACATTTTACAGTTGCTGCGATGACAGAAAGAGAACTTCTACTAGTTCTGAAAAAGGGAATGGAACAAATAGAGAAATGGATGAGAATTAATAAACTTAAATTAAACCATAAGAAAAGTCAATTTGTGATTTACGAGAGAAGTGTAAATTACTATCCCTGGATAGAGAACCCTTTCGAGGTGACTAGGACCAAAAAGTTTCGCAATATGCTTTTGGATTATAATTTTAATTCCTTCTCCCATAAACCTAACGAGAGTATAGACAAGATTTGTTCTCCCATTCCAGTCGTTTGATAACATCATGCACATCATAACACAAACATATGCATAGAGATGTCTACTATAACAATAAATCATTAATACACTTAGGCTAATATGAGTAGGCTAAGAACGTTAAATTGGTATGAATTAACTCGTATACTTCCATAAATATCTTTAACAGTCAAAAACAGGAACTTTTTAGAAAACGTAAGAACTGAAAAGCCCTGCAAGGTATTCTCCCTGGGTTATGGTTCAAATAAAATTTCTCAACAACCAAAGACGACCATAAACCAAGTATTATCATCTAATTCTAGTCAATTGCTCGAAACAACAACAGGAAAACATAGCAACACAAGCATAAGTACATAAATACATTCAACAAATTATTTTATGTATCAATTTACTCCCATTTATGAACAAGTATTTAGAAGTATTTTGTCCAAAATCCCTAAATTTTCTCAATTTTCTGAAAACTTCTAATTCAAATTATCAACTAATTTATTTCTATTGTTGCCCCCCCCCCCTTCCCGAAAGAAACTACTACAGACGAGTAAGAGCACATGTGACCCTTTCTGGCAGGATACGGTCAAGCAAGGGGTGATAGAGGAGGGACCTAGTAATATGTCGCAATTCATTATAAGCGCTTATAGCAAGTGTTTAGAGAAATTAGGTTATAAAAAAAAATTTAAAAGGTGCTAAGAGTGTTTAAAATGTGTTTATAAATTTCTTTAAAAATATGTAAATAAGAATAATAAAAATATAGCAATACTTAACGTATTTTAATAATTTAAGCGTATCCAGTGTGTTCCAAAATGTCCGAAAAAAAATTAAGGGTTTAAACAACGTAATAGTTTATATTAAACTAAAAAAAAGAAGTTGTTTTGAAGTGAAAGTTACGAGCAACAATAAAGCTTAAAACCAACAGAAATTACCCTGTTTATAAGAGTGGCTGCACCTTCCTCAACCCTCTCTCTTTACGCTTTAAGGCTAAGAGTTCTTTAAAAATACTTCTCATTCAAATTCAATGGCCCAAAGCAGTCTTTCTTAAAGAATTGTGACAAAAAAGTCAAATTTTGAAGTAAATGCAAGAGTTGAGCAAGGGGTAGCCCCGTCATATACAGAATAATTTCTGTTCGCTCTAAGTTTTAAAGTTGCTCTTTGCTTTCAGCTGAAAAAACTTGTTTTTTTTCTGAGCATTTTTCAAATCATGGCACAAAATTCCCTTCCCCCTCCACCTACGTGTAAAATTCATTCCCCCCTGAAACTTTCTTCTCCACGGAAAATTCTCCTCGTGGAAATCCCCCCCCCCCTTCCGCAGAAAATTCCCCCCAAAAATTCCGTATATTTCCAAGTAACAATTACTATATGTGAATAATGGACAAATTACTTAACTTACAGTCCTTTCCCCAGGGACAATGGGGGTAAATTCGTCCCAAACGCATACTTATTGGACCTTTCACCTATGTGGAATGAAATGGCTATCTCAAAACTTTGATCAGATGTATTAGGGGAATAGGGGCGTGGGAAGGGTAGCTGCCCTCCCATTTTATTGAAAAACTTAAAACAGGCAAAAAACTTTTGATTTCGCTAAAATGAGCCCTCTCCCAATCGTCCAAGACTATTCGTTCGATGCAATCAACCGCGGAAAGAAGAAAATGCATTCGTGATTTTCTTCTGGCAAAAAAAAAAATCCACATTTACGTAGATAGGAGCTTGAAACTTTTACACTAGTGTTCTATGATATACTGAATCTGATAGTAATTAAAATAAAAAAAAAAAGTTTTTTAAACTGAAAGTAAGGAACGACGTTAAAACTTAAAACGAACAGAAATTATTCCGTATATGAAAGGGGCTGTCCCCTCCTCAACGCCTCGCTATTTACGCTAAAGTTTTTTATTGTTTAAAAAAATAAGAGCTGTGAGAAAATCAAACTTTAGCGTAAAGAGCGAGGCGTTGAGGAGGGGACAGCCCCTTTCATATACGGAATAATTTCTGTTCGTTTTAAGTTTTAACGTCGTTCCTTACTTTCAGTTAAAAAAACTTGTTTTTTTATTTATTTAATTTTTGAACGTTTTTGAATTAATGCAGGTTTTGATTTTGGCTCCCCGTACATGAATAATTAAAACAAAATTTGCATATTAATTTTACTTTTATTTGGTTAAATGGCTTTCTCAAAACTTGTTCAATTTTATTTACGAACGTTTTTATTAGTAATAAATATACGTAAATTACGAATTAACTTACGTAACGAACTTCTATATTCATATGTATTTAATACGTATGTTAGAGGGCTCGCCCCCTAGTCAATACCTCGCTCTTTAAGCTAAAGTTTGAATTTTTGTCCAATTCTTAAAAAATTAGCCCTTAATCACAAAGGCCGTTAATTAGAATAAATAGCTCTTATGAAAGTACTAAAAAATCTTTGTCTTAAAGAGCGAGGTATTGACTAGAGGGTGAACCCAATCATACACGTAATATTGTCTGTTCTTTTTAAGTTTTGATGTTACTCCTTATTTTCAGTTGGAAAACTTGTTCTTTTTTATATATAATTTCTGATCTTTATTTAAATAATGCTGGGAAATCCGGCACCCCCTTCATAGCAATGCCTCTTCTCCCATGAAAACTTCCTTCATGATAATATCCTCCCACATAACCCCCAACCCACACCCCCCCCCAACCAGAAATAATCCCCTCTGAAAACGTCTGTATACTTCCCAATAACCAATACAATATGTTAACATTGGGTAAAGTTAATAACTTTCAGCCCTCCACCCGGGGACTTCGGGGGATTAAGTCGTCCAAAAAAACATATTTATAATATTTTGAACCATGCTGAACAAAATGGCTATCTTAATATTTTGATCGGGTGAATTTGGGAAAAATATTCGCGTGAGAGGGGGACTACTTCCTCTCCGTTTTTTTGGTCACTTTAAAAAGGGCAGTAGAACTTTTAATTTCCGTTCTAATGAGGCCTCCCACGATAATCTAGGACCACTGGGTCGATACAATCACCCCTGGGAAAAAAAAAAAAAAAAAAAAAATAAACACGCATTCATGATTATTCTTCTGACAAAAAATACAAAATTCCACATTTTTGCAGATAGGTGCTTGAAACCTCTACAGTAGGGCTCTATTATAAACTGAATATGATGGTGTGATTTTAATTAAGTTTCTATAACTTTTAGGGGGTCTTTCCTCCTTTTTTCGAAAATCAGCCAAATTTTCTCAGCCGCGTAACTTTTGATTGGTAGATTTAAACTTGATGAAATTTATATATTTGAAATCAGAATTAAAATCTGATTCTTTTGATGTATCTATTGGTATCAAAATTCCGCTTTCTACAGTTTCGGTTACCATTGAGCCGGGTCGCTCCTTACTTACAGTTCGTTACCACGAACTGTGATTTTCATTAAGATCCCTTGACTTTTTTGTTAAGGGATCTTTTCATTAAGATCCCTTGACTTTTTTGTTAAGGGATCTTTTCATTAAGATCCCTTGACTTTTTCAAAAAGGGGTGTTCACCCCTTTTTGAAAATCAGGCAAATTTTCTCAGGCTCGCAACTTTTAATGGGTAAAACTTAATATAATGAATTTTATATATTTGTAACCGGTATAAAAAGCCAATTCTCTTTTGATGCATCTATTGTTGTCAACATTCCGTTTTTAGTGTTGTTACTATTGGGCCGGGTCACTACTTACTTGCAGTTGCAAAGATCATAAAGATCTCTTTATGAGGTTCTCTACAGTAGTGTCTACTCATCCCACGCTGAATATGGCCTATTGCAACAGGGCAAATCTCCCTTTCACACAGTTGGTTTCCAGTTCGATCCTACATGAAATTAAATAAAAAAAACAAGTTTTTTTAACTGAAAGTAAGGAGCGAAATTAAAACTTAAAACGAACAGAAATTATTCCGTATATGAAAGGGGCTGTCCCCTCCTCAACGCCTCGCTCTTTACGCTAAAGTTTTTTATTGTTTTAAAAAATAAAGTTGCGTGACAGAATCAAACTTTAGTGTAAAGAGCGAAGCGTTGAGGAGGGGACAACCCCTTTCATATACGGAATAATTTCTGTTCGTTTTAAGTTTTAATGTCGCTCCTTACTTTCAGTTAAAAAAACTTGTTTATTTTAGTTAATTTCTGATCGTTTTTTAGTTAATGCAGCTTTTATTTGCATAAAAATTTTACTTTTCTTTTGCTAAATGGATGTCTTTACAAATTAACTTACGTAACTAACTTCTATATTCATATATTTTTCTTCTGGCAAAAAATACAAAGTTGCAGATTTTTGCAGATATGAGCTTGAAATCTATGTAATAGGGTTTTCTGATACGCTGAATCTGAAGGTGTGATTTTCATTAAAATTCTTTCACTTGTAGGGGATGTTTCCCCCTCTTTAAAAAATCGAGTAAATTTTCTCAGGCTCGTAGCCTTTGATGAGTAATACTAAACTTAATAAAATTTATATATTTAGGATCAGCATTATAAACACATTCTTTTGATACATTTATTGACATCAAAATTCCGTTTTTAAAAGTTTCGATTACTATTGAGCCGTATCGCTTGTTTTTTTATTGTTTTTTATTACGTATATGTTATTACGTATATGAAGGGGTTCTCCCCGTAGTAAAAACCACGCTATTTAATATAAAATTAAAAAAAAATTTTTATTAACAACAAACATAAAAAAAAAGTCATATTAATTAGAATATATAGAAATTTTTAAATAAATAAAAAAAAAACTGTATCTTAACTAGCGAGGTTTTGACTTGGGGGAGAACCCCCTCACATATGTTATAATTTCTGTTGGTTTTAAGTTCTAATATTCCTTCTTACATTTCAGTTTAAAAAACTTTTTTTTTTTTTATTTAATTTCTGATCTTTTCTTAAATAATACTTGTAAATCCGGTGCCCCCTTCATAGAAATGTCCCTTACCCCAAATACACAACCGCCACGGCCCTAGTCTCCAGAGTAACCCCCTCTTCGAGCCCCCCCCCCTCCAGAAAAAATCCTTCCTGAAAATGGTTGTATACTTCCCAATAACCAATAAATAATGCTGGCAAGTCCGGCGCCCCCTTCATGGCAATTTCCCTTCCCCCATGAAAACTTCCTTCATAAACAGATCCTCCAACATAACCACCGACCCACCCTTCCCTCCCACTACCAGAAAAAAAACCTCCTGAAAACTTCTGTATACTTCTCAATAACCAATACTATATGTTAACATTAGGTAAAGTTCATAACTTTTAGCCCTCCCTCTGGGAACTTCGGGGGATTAAGTCATCCTAAAAGACATATTTATCATATTTTCGACCATGTTGAACAAAATGGCTATCTCAAAATTTTGATCGGGTGACTTTGGGAAAAAAATAAGCGTGGGAGGGGGCCTAGTTGCCCTCCATTTTTTTTGGTCACTGAAAAAGGGAACTAGAACTTTTAATTTCCGTTCCAATGAGCCCTCCCACGATATTCTAGTACCACTGGGTTGATACGATTACCCCTGGGAAAAAAAAACAAAAAAAAACATCTAAACACGCATCCGTGATCTTTCTTCTGGCAAAAAATGCAAAATTCCACATTTTTGTAGATAGATGCTTGAAACCTCTACAGTAGGGTTCTCTTATACGCTGAATATGATGGTGTGATTTTCATTAAGGTATTGTAGCATTTAGGAGGTCTTTCTCCCTTTTTTGAAAATCAGCCAAATTTTCTCAGGCGCATAACGTTTGATGGGTAGCACTAAACTTGATGAAAGTTATATATTTGAAATCAGCATTGAAATCTGATTCTTTTGATGTATCTATTGGTATCAAAAACTCGTTTTCTAGAGTTTCAGTTACCATTGAGCCGGGTCGCTCCTTACTTACAGTTCGTTACCACGAACTGTTTGATCACTCATTTAGTTTTGTTAACATTTTGCGACAGGAAACTGCGGAAACTGGCTTGAAAAGGTCAAGAGGGGTAAGGGAATCGTTTTTGTAAGGGGCGGTTGTATTTGATGACATAGAGATCAGGAAGGACTAAAAAATTAGAGACGTTTTACTTAAGGCATATGATGAACCATTGTAAGGATTACCGGACAAAGTCAGGTTGTCAGATAGTTACAAATAAACGAGGAGGATGTGATGTCAGGTACCGTGAAGAATGGTTGAGTCAATTCATCCCAGGCACCATACCAAAATACTAAGGAAGACAAACAGACTAAAGAGGGATGTTTTTACAATTGAAAAAAAGTTTGAAAACACAAGGACAAAAGTTTTGTACTTAGTGCTAGAAGTGAGGGTAGTGATAGTTTCTAAGTATTTTTTTTTCAAAATGTGGGTGCTTTGAAAGCTGTGGAAGATATTCTAGATATTTTCTGCTGCTTTGAGGTACTTATTTCAGCGACTACATTTCAGACAATAAGCCCTACAAACAATTTGGTTCGATCCTACTGTTTGAGAGTATGAAGAAATAAAGATTATGATGGTTAGGTCCTATTTTAAGGACGGTAAGTCACCAAAACGTGCTTTTTGGCAATCCAGCTGGGGTCAAACAAAAAGCTGAAGATCCTCGTATGGGATACAGACAGGTAAAGAGGAAAGGTCTAAAGGAGATGGGAACTTTATGAGAGTTGTAAAGACTGAAGATCTGAAAACATTGGAGTGAAGGAGGAGCGTACGCAGCTGTGCTGCTCCATTGGCTTGGTCCTACAGTAATTTCCAAAGTTAATTGCAGCCAAAACCAAACAACAATTGGAATCCTATTCTAGTCCCTAGAATATTACAACGCACAGAAAATTGCACGGATAAACATACACATCTTCACAACGCAGATTCATGCAACTCAGCAAACCTCCTACAAAATTAACTCGTATATTTCCATAAACTTCTTCAATAGTTCAAAATATCAGCTATTTTCTGGAGAGTAGGACCAAAAGCCCCGCAAATTACTTTCCTTAGTAATTTTAATTCTTTCTCCTACAGACCTTGTTAAGTAGAGCATAAACAGTAATTGCCATCTCATACTAGTCACAAGTATATGATAGAAAGAGGTAAAAACAGAACTTCTAGTGAGATTAGAAGTTTTTACAATAAAAGGAAATTGTACGTTTGCCGAGAAGGAATTCGTGAAGTTATAATAAGTTTCCATGTGAAATTTTTTAAGCCGTACGGGGTCTGGATAGCTTCTTTTAGTAGGCTACAGCTAAAAACTTACAAAATTCCATTTATTTATTGAAGACAGAATCATTTCAAACCATTTTAGTGCTGTTCTAGCTCTGCCATAGTCGGTCCTGTATATGTCACATTAAGACCTTACTTGCTTGCATACTCAACCTTTAGTTCAGTGTACAACTACGTAAAAACCCCAACAAAAATCCTGGTAATACTTCACCACGCCTCCAAGAAAAATTCCATTAAGCGTCTTATACGAATAGCTTACCTTCTTCTGCTCTATCGGTAGCAGGTAATGTTTTGCTTAACAGTGGAAATACTGAGAGTAGCTTCACAGTATACGACAGTGAAGTTACGAAGAGTTGACACATGAAAGACTTTCAAATGGCATCGAGATTCTTTTTAATCGCCAGAAGCGTGCCATATCAGCAGGACATTCATCTAAACGGTGTCTTACAAGTTTTTGTACAAAGTACTAAACAATTTTACTCAAAGTTATTAGCTGACGCATGTAATATCTAGTAATAGTCTGCTGTTATTTTAGACTAATATTTTCTTTTCTACTGAGAATGCTACATGAACTGCTTTAAACGTAAACCACAGAGAAGCTTGTTGTTCTTAACCTGGAAGTCGCGATCCATGGATGCACATTGCACATATTCATAACTTTTGGGATGATCAAGCTGTTCAGCAACGATATCCAGAGTTTATCAAGTTTGAACTTCATTTCAAAGAATGTTTTTATGGAGCGAGACCACAGAAAGGCCCTTAAGGTTAGACAATTAACAAGTCAATTGAAAGTATCAATTGGCCCATCCGTCAAATAGTCAAGATACAAACGATAGATGCCTCTAGTAGTGTCATGCCAAATGAACAAAGGCGCATTTCTCTCAAGCTCCATATGGGAGCAAAATCTAAATAGGTCTTCTTGCAGAAATCTATGTTTCGATAGCTTGTCCAAATCTTAAAATCAGCAAAAAAAGCTAAATTCTCGGAATACCGATTCGTATGGAATAGTTTTCTTCTCCTTTACACTTCGGAAAAAGGGACACGAGTCCTTTCGGCATGACGTGGTTAAATAGTCGGGTTCGCAGAATGTCCTTACTTTAATCGACAATTCACGTTTATAGCTGTGATGGTTTAACACTTGAAGATAAGTTTCCTCTCATAACAAACCGTTTCTTATCAACTCAAGAATTGTTTCTCAATCTTAGATTTTACTCCAGATTTTACTCATAATAATACCAACATGCCATATGTACTACTTTCGTGATCCTTGAGGAAAGCCAACTTAAGGGCTCGGGAAGGGTGGGATTTTTATTAAAAAAAAATCGGACGAGAAGAAAAATCTGTAAAATCAAAAACGTGTGCCTCAATAATGAAGCTTCAATTTGACAAATAGTACAATTAAATATGTTAGACAGTCTTTAAGCTAGTGGCACTAAAACATTCTTTTTTGAGACCAACACTTGTTTTTGCTACATATTAGCCGAACATTAGCTTGTTTCCGCTAAACCAACACTTGGTCACTTATTTCCGCTAAACCAAAACTTGGTCACTTGTTTCCGCTAAACTAACACTTGGTCACTTGTTTCCACTAAATAGACACTTGTTAACTTGTTTACGACCTCTTCAAATCCAATCTTATAAAATCAAATGATCAATATTATGACCTCTTCAAATTCAATAGGTAGATTAAACCCCCACTAGAAGAATCTTTCTCATTTCTGAATCCACTTTCGAAAGAAAAAAACGCCAGAGATAAGCCCTTTCTTTTAAGAATAATGGCGTTGATAGACTCCAGGATGAGAATTCCGTGAACAGTTTAATACAAAACGGGAGAGTTTAAAAATTAGACGGTACCAAAGATGGGTGATATAATTTTAAGAAAATAGTTTGCAAAGTAGCAGAAGATGTCTTGGCAGAGGGTATAAACACAACCAGAAATATAAGCAAACAGGGTGTAAGCTCGGTAGAAGAGAAACCTTCGCAAAAGAAGATCTTACAGGAATGAGGTGAATGTAAGAGAAAGAGAGAAAGCATTAAATTGTAAATTAGTGAGATGTGAAGTAAAAACAATCGATAAAATTGCCGAAGATCTTAAAGATGTGGCCAGATGGCTTAATAGCATGATAATGTATTGGGTCTTTAGACTTTGAGACGAAGTAGTCAGTCCGGACTTGTCCCAGTCAAAAATAGGATCATGGTGTTACAGAGAGATCAAAAAATAAGCAAAGTGTTACAGAGAGATGGGGAGAAGGTAGTGAGAATGTTTTGAACTATGATAAAGTTGTAGGAAATGACACAGAATAGAGTTAAAAAAATAAGGACTGAAAAAAAGCAAGACCTCAAATACTGATTGCGCAGTAAATAATATTTTGAACGACGGTGGTTGCGAAGTTAGGAGATAAATAACTGAAAATAATGAATACAGCTTTTGAAAAAGGGGAGGTGCTTAATTCTTAAAAAAAACACTGTAGTTAAGCCTTTATAGAAAAGGTGATAAGAATGACTGTGGCAATTGCGGAGATATTAGCTTGATTTCTTTAGGAAGCAAATTGCTTAGCATGATAACAATTATTAGACTAAGAGACGTTGTAGATACGAGAAAAGCGGTATTGCCATAGGATGGCGAGAGGATTCGTCGACCAGACTTTTAATCTTAAATTAATAATTAAGAAAAGTCTGAAACATTAGGCTCTTTACTTCTCAGCTGCACAGATTATGAGCAGGCATTTGACTATGATAATAGAAAAGCTTTAGTGACCATCCTATCCTTGTATGGTATTCCAAATAAATACATTAAAATGATTAGTGCCGCTTACGTGACTAATATTGCTCGGTCCCTACCAAAAGTAGTTGTTAGATCTCACCCAAATTTAGACAAAAAGTAGCGGCTTTTATCCTAGTTATACCTTTCCAAAGTCTAGGGACCAACTTGACAGGGGGAACCTAAATTCTAATTGTTTCGATAAGTCATTCTATTATAAGTCCCTAAATCCTTATAAGTAAATCTACCAGAAGGGGATATCTGACTTCAACAAACCTGATAAGAAGCAAGAGGTAGCCTCACAGGGGGTTCACTTTCATGGTCAGTGGCTGATCCAGCCTCTGTTGGGGGGGGGGGGGTCAAAATTTCTTTTCGTCAGCCGAATAAGTCAGCTGGGCTGGCGATATTCATTCAACAAAACATTATTAACAGCTAGAGTTATGGTCTAGTGTGTCCGTGCTAGATTGGACCTCTTCGAGAGAGAGCTACATTCTTGTCATCCACATTCTAAAGAATGCCCACTAAATCTCAATTACATTTAAGAGACTTAGGGTGTAACTATTTTTTGTTTTTGCCTTAAGATGGTTCTGATATAGATCCGATACAAATAGTCACTTGCACAGCTTGCGCTGCTGCCCAACTATG
The DNA here is from genome assembly GCF_049724085.1 of Artemia sp. Qi Xiang Cuo. Classification (NCBI taxonomy): domain Eukaryota; kingdom Metazoa; phylum Arthropoda; class Branchiopoda; order Anostraca; family Artemiidae; genus Artemia; species Artemia sp. Qi Xiang Cuo. The sequence continues at coordinate 40,511,275 of NC_142811.1, read as the reverse complement.
AATCAGGGGCGTAATTTTGTCAAAATCCTAAGGGGGGGGGGGGCAAAGTTGGAGCCAATTTTCCTTAATCAAGTGAAAATGACAGTGAAAACTGAAAAATGATCCAAATATTACCATAAAGGCAAAGAAAATTACTAAGGAAAACTGACCTGTTCCTCTGGATACTTGAATTATGCAGGTCTATCATAGTTTTGACAAGTTTTTTGCAGAAATTAAATTTCGGCTGGGGGGCATTGGGTCTGGAGGGGGCAGTTGCCCCCTCCCCCTGTCCCATAACAAATTACGCTCCTGTTGTGAAACATAAGTTACAGTTCCAGCAACGCTTCACGGGGCTTTAGCTCCAAATGTCTAGCTTATCTTGATTATTTACATTAAGTTGTAACAGTGGGTTTCCCAGATCAAATACCCTATATAATTGCTCAAAAACATTCAGAGCTTTTTAGCTGATATTTGAGTCTTAATGTTAGAAGAAAAATGTATTAGATTGCACTTTCAAGTCTTCTGACCTTTTTAAGAGACCATAACATTTCAAATAAAATGACCTATAACAGCGGCGTCTCTTTTCAAAGAGACTTTCGTTTGTTTTTCATTTATCTCTAGTTAGGCGAACAAATAAGATGCTACAAGATAGAAAAAATTTTGATTTTTTGAGGGGGGAAGACAGTAGAGCAAGAAACTTGTCAAGGGAGAGGTAAAGATTATCGAAAATTCATATTTTCACCCGTTTTTTCGAAAAAAATTATCACCTTTTGATGCACAAACTACAAATTTTGAACCACTGATCCTTCCCCTAACGGCATCCCTATAGTAAGACTTACTTCACAAGACTTCTCGGATCAAGACAAAAAGAGTAATAAGCCACTTTTTAAATTGCCAATAAGAAACAAAATGATAGTAGTTAACATGAGAACTATTTAGAAACCCCTCTCTGCCATGGTTAGTTCTCCGGAAGGATAAACCCTAAATGAGATTGAAGTTCCGTTTTGCCCTGAATCCATAGATTTAGCATGATAACAAAAATGCACTTTTCTTTTTTTTTTTTTTTTTTACCAACACACGAATTTGAAGAATAGGATGAGAGAATCCTCAAAAGATGAGCCCAAAGGATCGCTCAAGACAGATTTAAGCTATTTCTGGAACATATATATAGGTGACTTGAGATTCCTCCTAAAATTTCCTCCAAATCTTTGGGATTTAACGATTTCCAACAATTTCCAATTTAAAAACACAATCCACCCATTTTTATGGTCTTGAAGAAGCTCCCACTCAAAACAAGTTTCTGCACACGGCTGACAACAAATAGAAACATCAAAAAACTAATCATGGGTTGAAGGCGGTAGCTAAAAAGAAGCAATTTGAAAAAAAATATATACGATAGCACATCAACAAAAAAATAGAATTAAATAAGGAAACTAATTAGCCTTTAAAGCAGCCAAAGAAACAAGAGATTGCCTTTGCCTGTGTGTTGCCAAGTCTTTCCATGACAATGTCCGGTTCCCAGTCAATCCACCACTATATTCACAAACACGTTAGGATAGTGCCAATATTTCACGCCGATACAAGTCTGCACTTGAGGTTAACAGAAAAGCTTCATAAATCATTTTCTCTTCTCCTGTCAATTTTTCGCTCCACCGAAGCTTTATTTATGTTTTTTTCGGCCCCTTACACCCCTCTCTCTGTATATTTTCCTTCTTTCACCATGTTTGTCTAATTTTGCTTTGTTCCATTGTACTTAGAAACAAAGTTTGTTTGTGCTTCTGTTGCAGCTTCTAACACGGGCGAAATTTCTGTCACAAAAATTGGGTCTTTTGGAGTTTATATATATATATATATATATATATATATATATATATATATATATATATATATATATATATATATATATATATATATATATATATATATATATATATATATATATATATATATATATATATATATATATATATATATATATATATATATATATAGTCGTTTATAAAACTTTCTATGTGTAGATTTGCATAATAATCCTCATATGTTATTGTGTTTTTTCTAATACCAGCATTTTCTTCGTGATGATTGTTTTTCATTTGCAATTTTAGACAAAAAACTTCAAAAATCTATTAAATAAAAACAACAGACGACGGAAAAATCATAATCTTATTTTCAAGTTTAACGTAAAAAGTCCTATGTAGCCATGTACATTTTAATTGTTGAACCAAAAAATTTTCTTCTTTTTTTCAAGGCGTAATAACCGCCAATATTTGTGAAATTGAGCTAGTTCACATTTTGGTCTACAAACAAGGAAAAGAAAATTTTATTGTTTAATGTTTTCAAATACAGTTTCGTATGTGGAATTATAAAATGTATTTTTTTTTTTTTTTTGCAACTCATTATTTTGGCTTTGTCATTTTTTGAAGATCTTTGTTGAATTTCTAATATTTCAGAAAAAACTTAAAACACGGGTTATAAGCGTTTTTATGATTTTGAACACAACTCACAAAACTACATTAGACAAAGATTCCATCACAAATATTAAAATATGAAACGCAAAATATCACCGAAAAACTAACTTTAAAATATATTAAGTAAATACTAAGGCCAACATAAAAATTAAATTTGTATATTCAAATTAACCATAAGAATCTATAAAAGAATCGCGTATTTTAATTCTTAACTTTTAAAGTTCACCTTTAGCCTTGGATGTCATGATCTTTAGGAGTGTTCTTGTAACTTTAGTTACTTACCTTTTGCACTGCTTGATTTTGAAGCTACAAAAATTCCATCACATGACAATAAACCGAATATTACTTTACAAAAATGACAATTCCCCAGACAGCAAAGGTGTAGTAATGGAAATAATTCAGACAGACATTTAATTTTCTCTTTCAATGGGTATAGATTGGCTAGGGGCTTATTTTCTGTACAGATTGACTCAGGAGTAATAAACGAAAAGCTTTTTCCAGCAGGTTGAATTTTTATTTAAAAAACAAAAAACACACTCAACGGTGTTAAGCAGAAGCTTAACAAACCATTGAGCTTTGGTAACAAAAAAAGGTAGGTTTCTTAATATCTGTCTTTTCACCAATTGGAAAAAAGGAATTCAAAAGGCGGCAAATTACAAGATTTTATAGAAAAGCGAGAAAAATTAGAAAAAAACAGCATGTTTTTCTGTTTTGTTTGCTGTGCATCAGAAGAATCCTTAACATTTCGTGGCAGGACAGGGTTGCGAATATAGAGGTCCGCAGACGAACAGGTCAACCGAAATTCACAGATCTCCTGAAGCAGAGAAGATTGACGTATCTTGGTCGTGTCCTCCGAATGTCAGGAGAATCTTCCGAATGCTGTCTACGAGTGGCAACTCGAGGGTGGGCGAAAAAGAGGGCGACCGAAACACACCCTCCGACGACAGTACGACCAAGACATGTTGAGTGCTGAGCTGTCGTTACAACCACAGTGGGAGGACGTAAAGGCTGCTGCCCCACTCCGGGACGTCTGGCGATGCTTCGTTGATGCCCTATGTACCACACCTGGCCCTGGAGGAACTAATGTAAGGTAAGATTTTTTCTGACCCGGTATCGATTTTGATATCAACATTTTAAAACTGCTATTGAAAGTTCGAGGAGACAACATATTTTGAAATATGTAATCTTGAGAGCCAAAAGAGCAAATAGAAGATGGACGAAACCAAAGAACCGAGTTACCGGCATGGCAGGACTAATGTCTTTTTGACAGAATTTCAATGCAGGAGATAGGCTGAGAGTACATGATCAAATACAAGATTTAATAATGTCGACAGGGTTCCAGCCTTATGTTAATACAAATTGCTTTATTTTTATGGTAATTAAAGCCTTCCTTATTTTAATGTTTAAAAGCTACGATCAATTTTGAGCAATAATTGAGCTTATTTCAGATGTTCGAGGAAAAGAAGTAATAAGTAGATCTACAAAGATAGATAGGGGCAAATCTCCAGCATTTTTATTGGGGGGGGGGGTCGCAAGAGGGGTTCATATCCGAATAGTCAAGGGACATGGGTTGTATAATGTTTTTTCCGAATTATTGGGGGGGGGGCAACTGCCCCCTCCCCTGAACGACGCCCCATACAGATAGAAAAAAGAAGTGAGCAACTCCTGCCAAATTTCGCAGTCAGATTTTGTCATTACCCTAAGGCTCAATCTACAAGCCGAGCATGGCAAGTTATCTGGCTATCTGGTAGCTGTTTCCAGGCCTTTTTTTTATTGACTATGGGAGAATTTTTTATAGTAATGTAGAAATAGAACAGGGAAATTACCCAACTAAATTTCCTATCCTTCGCCTAAAATTACATGCTTTCTACAAATTCCTGTTACTGACACGATGCAAAGTTAAATGCAGTTGAATCATTACAACAATTTAAGCTTTAGTAGGCAAATCAATAAAAGGTCATTCTCTGTTAGAACGATATATATATATATATATATATATATATATATATATATATATATATATATATATATATATATATATATATATATATATATACATATATATATATATATATATATATATATATATATATATATATATATATATATATATATATATATATATATATATATATATATATATACCTTTAAAATAGTTTCTTAAATCAAAAAAGGAAATATCATCGGCAAGCACTGAAATGTTTGAACCAGGCATCGTCTCAGATAGCACAATTAGCACTGTAGCCCCTGATTGGTATGGTTTGCCTTAGTTCATTGAAGGAGTCATAATAATAATAATAATAATTTTATTATAAGCCAAAAAAGAAGGAGTAATAAAATGAAGTCATATTTTAAATATGAAGGAGTCATAATATGAAGGAGTCATATTTAACATGATATAGCTCAGTGGAGACACACAGGTTTACATCCTTTTCCCAGCTGAATCGTCTCCACTGTTAGTTATGCGAACTTAGCAAATTTGCAACTAGAATGACTCAAATTCAAACGTTGTGCGATTCGTTGAAACTAATATCCGTGTATTTCAAGAACTATTATGATATTTAGTGTTGCTGATAAAGATGGTCTGAATGCAATCAAGAACTGGACTAAAGAAAAGTTTTTTTTTTCCTTTTCAGTAAAAAAAAAAAAAAAAAAATCAGCAGCGCACTGTGGATAAAAAAGAATAATATTCAGCACAACTACCATTTTCATAGCTTAAGACAACACAGATTTATCTTTCAAAAATAAAATTCAACTTTTAAAGCAGAAATGACAAGAAGGCAGAATGTTCATAAAACGTGTGTTTCGTTCCACGACTTGGAAGATTGACTCGGCAAGCATAGATGTTTTGTGCATTTTTACATGAGTGCTTCACGAGCCACTCATGAAATCATTCGATCGATTTTCTTGTTACATCTCTTTGCTTCCCAATTACATGAACGCAAACTGGATTTATGTTTTCTAAACAACAAACTTCGCCAACAAAAGTGTTTGGTATGGTTTCTTCGCAATCGTTTAAACACCGTAGATGTCAACCCCTAAAACCTTACCTAAAACCTTTTAAAAGGGCTAGTCTGACGAGACTTGAGAAAAAAAAAAAAAAAAAAAAAAAAAAAAAAAAAACGGTTTCAAAATACACTGCTTCTACTACAAACGGACTTTGTTCTTTATTTTTTTGCACCAAATTGAAATCGTTACTTTTAAAAAGGTTTATGCATGCAAGCTAATGTTGTTCTCTTTCTAAAAAATACAGCATTTACAAGCTAACTCTATGTTGCATCTCCACTAAACATAAAACCTATTATTTGTTTCCAAAGAATTTTATGTGTGAGAACATTTAGGTTCAGTGTATATCAGCGAGTTTACCAAGGAAAGATTTTTATCAAATACGTCATCATTGTGTAATCATCTATGACCATTACGTAATCCCTGTCATGAAAAAAAAATATGTATACCCTCCAGTGCATAGAAAACGAATAAGATAGACAAATTAGCATAAGAACATAACATGTAGCCCCTCGCCAAAGAACATTAACCAGCTTTATGATTCTTAACTACAAATCAATGCCCGTGATAGAAGACAAATCCACAAACTATAAAACTTTAAGGCCTGCTAGCGCCTGGACCGCAAAGTTCATGTATCTAATATTTCCAGGACATTGTTTTTTGGCTATAGGTAACTGTCTGCTCAATTTAAAATGAACACAAACACTTTCGTGTGGAAGGTAAGTGGAAGTCCAAAGTGACATATACCGTTTGAAAATCTGTTGTCTCTGTCCGATTGGTCCAAGGTACTTATCTGAGGAAAATAAACGTTGCAATGGGGGAGAATTAAAAGCAGCTTGGACTAGCCTCGTTTTACATCAAGTCAAGAGTTAGCGCGTACTTCCAACAAGTAAGGCTTTGGCTTGTCTTTTGCATCAAATAGAGATTTGGCTCATTGCTGGAATGATGCAGCAAAAGGAAAAAGACTGGATCAGCAACGAGTCCCACGCCATAATTTATCGCAGACGGGAAGCCCGCCTTCACGGGGACATGACAGCGTATAGGCAATTAAATAGAGCGTAACATCATGCTGCATAAAGACCGCAAGACCTTTATTGACAAAAAAGCACGCGAGCTCCAAGAGGCCGCCAAAAACAAGGACTCCGGAGCAACATATAAGACCCTCCGTGAGTTCTCAGGTCAATACACTCAAACTACATCGTGTCTCCGTAACGCCAGTTGCAAAAATATTTACGACCAATCACAGTGCCTTCGCCAGTGGGAACACCACTTCGAGAAGCTACTAGACTCAGACCCACCTGACCAAATTGACGACAAGATTACTGCTGCGGCTGGGAATGCTACCCCTTCCCCCTATGGCACTGAATTTACAGCAAAAGAAATTAAAGCAGCAGCACAAAAGCTGCAGCAGCAGCTCAGAACTCTTTAAAAATGGTGATCCATCCATGGCCCTCTCTCTACAAGTGCTGCTTAATACCGTGTGGCGCTCTGAAATGATACCATCAGACTAGAAGACAGACTTACTTGTGCCAGTCTACAAGAGGAAAGGAAGTAAAGCAGAATGTAATAACTATCGTGGAATAACTCTGCTCTCAGTACCCGGCAAACTCTTCGCCGTGCTGCTCCTCAAGCGGGCAACAGAGTACCTCCATCCCTTCCGTCACCACCAGCAAGCTGGACTCATGCCGGGTAGGTCCACTACTAAGCAAATCCATACAGTTGGACAGTTGATAGAGTTTTTTATAGTTTATTCAATAATTTTTAATAATAATAATAATTTGATTATTGTATGATTGTTTAACGTTACTGTTCTGGTGCATATATAGTAGGTCGCGCCATGTTGAACATTTTTTTTTCTTTTTTTGGACATTTATTATATAAATTAGATGGTGCCGTTATCGTTTCTTAACTTATCGCCTTCGGCTCCCACCTTAGACCCGAAAATCGTTTGCGTTTATTTGTTATAGTAGAACTGACTCATGTATTGCCATATTAACAAGTATTGTGAATTTTAACGATTAATTTGTCATGCGACTGGAGCCATATCTGGCAATGGTAAGATAATGAGGACATTAGATAGTAAATGTTTGTGTTTATACTCGTTCGCTTAAAAGTCTTTTCTTTTTATGCTGGTTTCTTTCGTATATTTGCTTGTCTTTTATTTTGCGAAGTGTCTAATTGCTTTCTTTATTATTTTGTTTTCTCTTACAGCTCCGTCTTGTTGCTTTTGTATGATGGGTTTTCAAATAAATAAATAGATAAAACTCTAGAATATAAAAGGAAGGCATACATTGCCTTCGTCGATTTTCGATCTACTTTTGACACTGTCGACAGACAGTCACTGTGGTTGACCCTTCAATCTGCTGGTATACCTAAGAAAATTGTCGATCTGTTCAAAGAACTATATAATAAGACCGAAAGTGCTGTCATTGTAAATGGCCAGCTCTCATCACATTGTAAATTAGAAATGGTGTTTGGTAAGGCTGCGCTGCTGCTCCCGAACTCTTTAACAGTGTAATGGACCATGTTCTCAACAAAACACTGCTGGCGCATCCGTTTGGCATCGATTTTTCTTGAAGAGTTCTGGCAGATGTCGACATCGCAGACGATGTTGCATTGGTATGCGGAAATCTCACTTACATCAAAACTGCCCTGGAAACGCTAGCCTCTGCTGTAGGAAAACTTGGTTTAAATGTAAACTGTACCAAGACCAAAATATTACCTGTGGACAAGACACCGTGCACCCTGACAACCATAGAAGTATGTGGCCAAGATGTTGAGATAGTCAAGCAGTTCACCTACCTTGGTTCAATTGTTTTCTCAAACGGAAATATAGATGCAGAGATATCAGAAAGGGTGGCAAAGGCGAACGCCGTTTTCGGCCGCCTATTGAGATAAATATTTCACAAAACCCAGAAGAGCCGTCCCACGAATGTTCGTATCTTCTCTTCCTCGGTAGCAAGTGTCGTGTTGTACTCGTCAGAGACTTGGCCTTTGACGCAGTCGCAGATCATGAGGGTAGATGCTGTCCAGACAACACACCTCCGCAAAATTGAACACGTTAGGTGACTAGACAGGACACGGAACATGGATATCCTCCGGTCCTTTAAATTATCACCCCTGCCTGAACAGCTTGAGTCCAGGTTCACTGCGTTGGTAAGATCATTTACTTCGCCTACCCACTGAAACACCTGCCCGACTCATATTTGACTTCGATCCAACTGCAAATGGCTGGAAACGCCCCAGAGATAGACCACGTATGAGATGGGCAGATATCATCTGCGATCGACTCACAGCGTGGGACATTTACCCCAGCAAAGCGTCTACTCTCGCCCAAAACAGGCCACTCTGGAGACAACTAGCAGCGCTGACTTTTGGTTCCCTCTATGCTGGCGACGCTGCCGAGCAAGCGCTTTAAGTCAAGTAAGTCAAAGTTATTTTTACAGCGGTTCAGGACTTTGCTGTATTTTGCGCAGGAAGTCATAATCCGACTGTTTTGCCAGTTTATACTTCAACAATGAAGTTGTTAACCTCTCAAAATTCCCAAACAGGTGTGTCTCAAGAATAAATTCTGTAGGAAAAAGCATTCTTACACACTTCAACCAGCTTCTCAAGGACTATTAAATAGCGTGAAAAATAAAATTGTATCCGTCTCAACTCAAGAGTACATTTTGTGTTTGCTTTGAGTCGACTTTCCAATATAACTAAGAAGGAAGGAGCAAAGTGAGAGTTCCAGTTCTTTAGCAATGAGAGAACTGTTGAAGTTTAGGAGACACTTGAGACGCCATTAGTCTTTCTCAGTCCCAAACACGGGGAATGAACTTTTTGGCACTTTTGGTGCCGTCTACAAATGCTCCTTTTTTGAATATTTAAATATTATGTTTATAATTCTAAGAAGATATTTTCGTGCTGCATTCAGGGAATTGGAACTTACAACAATCTTACAAGCATGCCTGGAAGAACCAAAAACTCCAACGATGACCATAAAGCTCCACTTCAGCTCACACATTGAAAGCTCTAGGCTCAAGGATAAGCAAAACCCGCCTTTTTGGCCCCAAGAGAAAATTACACGATGTTTTTCAAGATCTAATGTCATATTCGTCAATACAGCCTGAGGTAAACACTCTCAAGAATGATCAATCTCAAGAATGATCACTCTCGACACTCTCACTCTTTTCAGATGTTTCGGTCAGTTATATCGGTACATGTGTATCCACCAATATTATTATTACATTTAAAAAAAAAATCAAGTTGTTTCTTACCGTTTGTTAGATGTGAGTATGGGACAACGTATTTTCACCAGAACAAGGATTATGAGATTCACTTCTAACTTACAACAAGCATATAGTTTATCGTATTTTTTACTGAATTTGAAAATTCTAAAGTCTCGCCCTTTCAGATGTCAATCTTACCAAGTCCACTTCTTATAATTTTTTCAATTTTACCTTCAAAGAATTTGATTGAAAGATTTTTAGGTCTCTACATCTACAAGGTATGTCCCTTAGATATAAGGACGAATTCCAAAACTGACAAAATACTGTGTCTCCATCGAACACTACATTTGACCAGGTCCGCAAGATAATTATACTTAAGAACCTTCTCGACACTCCAGGCCATATAGGTTTCTGTACACACAAAAAAAACACACAAAGGAACACAAAAAACACTGTGTAGTTCATCTCTTATATAATTACAGCATTTAAATCTTTTCAGCCATTGAGCCTTGTCTTTTAACATGTCGGTTGTGTGTTTAACGGGCTTGATCAAATCGGCCTTAAGTCGTTCACATCCTTCCAGACAAAATTCTTGAGCTTACAATTCCTCTAAGCTGGTGTATATTTCTCTGTCTTCTTGCCTAATAGATTAAGTGTTTGACATTTTTTTACAACATAAATTTGGCACAGTTCCGAGTCTAATAAATGATTTTGTCTACACAGTTTTGTCATTAATAATAACTGACTATTGTCCCACTCCAGAATTACAAACGACTATCAGCAAGGTCAGATAAGGCTATTGCTAAGTGGCCTTATCTGACGAAAGGAATTTTGTCAATAGGAAGACATCTTTCAATGAACAGAAAGAAATCTTTAGTGGGTATTTAAACTTTCCCTTCTGTTGCTTTTTATTTAATTTTGACAAACTTTGTTGACCGAAAGAAATGAACTTAACAAAGTTTTACTAACATGAAAAATGTCAAGTCAACACATTGAATTACTGGTCAAAGAGCATAGGTAACTTATAAGAGTGGAAACTGGCGCTGGATGTTGAAACAAAAACACCAATGCCATCCAGCATTAGGCATTTTTTGGAGGTACTTTGAGTCTAATAATAGGGCAAAATTAGTGTAATAAGGTTTATGATCCCTCAAAGAGTTTTGATATGTTATTTTGTTGCTAAGGTACTGTCTTATTGTCTCAACAAAATGTCTTCATGTCTCAGAACATAATTGGCACTTTACTGAAAACAATCCTTATTTCGAGCCGAATGTTTTTTTCTCTCTCATAACATCGAAAAAAAACTCCCTCATAACCAAGATTACTAAAAAAACAACAACAAATGAATGTCAACTGACAGTTTAATATGCACATACTGATATTTATTCCTTAAAGTCTTAATAGTTTTGGATTTGATAAAGTTAAACAAAGTGAAAATATTTAAAATGTATTTTGTTTTCAGTAAAGTGCAAGTTATGTTCTGGTCTTCAAAAGGCAGGGGGTGTGTGTCAACCCTACTCATCTTATTTTCTGCTCGTTTTTAGTTTGCCTCGGTCATTTATTATAATTTCTAAACATTCCCTAAAAGTTTCATCTTAACACCCTTAGCCTCATTAGTTACAGCAATCGTAGTAGTAGTGGTATTAATAGCATACACAGAGTGCATTTTGGTTAGTTAAAAATTCACTACAATAAGCCCTGAAAGTTCCAACTTGATAATGCAAGCCGTTCCTAAGATATTGCTGATACACCCTTTTGACAATCTAGATGCTCATAGTTCGTTTTGATTTACTTCAACATCCGCCCAAACATTCCTTGAAAGCTTTATCTTAACTTAATAACCTTAGCTTCAGTAGTAGCAATAGTTGTAGCAGTAGAGGTAGGATTAGTAGTAGTGTGCACATAGTAACTTAGATTTTTTCAACACCGCCCTCAACCCACGCTGAAAGTTTCAACGTGGTTTCTTGACAGCCTCTATGCGCATAGTGCGTTTTGATTTAGTTAAATACTGTTTAAACATTCCCCAAACTGTTCGCCTTAAAACCCTTAGCTTTAGTAGCAGTAGCAGTAGTACCGATAGTAATAGTAGTAGCAATAATAGTAGTAGATGTAGGATGCAAATATCGCCTTTTGGTTAATTTAACATCCCCCATAACAAGCCCGGTAAGTTTCAACTTCACATACCAAGCCGTTCCAAGATATTTCTGGTACAGCCTTTTGACAACCTGCATGCAGACGGCGTGTTGTAATTCATTTCAACTTCATCAATATTCCCTGAATATTTCCCCTTCATACCCTTAACCATATTTGTAATGGTAGTCACTGACACTGAAGTAGTAGTAGGAGTATTAGTAGTACTAGTTGTAGGACTAGGATTAGTATTAACAGTAATAGCAGTAGTACTAGCAGCAGCAGTAGCATTAATATATGGCCTTTTGATCAGTTTACTTTTAATAAGGACACTAGAACTTTCAATTTCCTATCGACTGAGCTCCTTCCGAAGTTTATTTGACAGCTCCTTCTATACGAAACTTCTTAGTGACAAAAAAACAATAATAATACCTTGCGTCCACATCGCTTTTTACTTAGGCAGCGATGCGCTGCTTATGAAACGTCCAATAAAACCCAAATGACCATTGGAAACACCTTGCTCTCGCAAAAGGTAGTAAGAGAGTCAATAATATTACCAAAGAGCTATGGAAAATTGATTATCAAGGCGGCTTTGCTAATTCAGCGCAGGATCTTACCAAGGACACTAAGTGTTTCTCTAAATCAATTTAGTGGAGTACTACACAACCATATACGTCTTAGAAAACTGCGAAAAACCGAGAGCTCAATTTCTAATGCAAAAGATATTGGATGCTCGTGTGCAGTTTTCACACTTAGCGGGAACGAAGTTTAAAAATAAAGAACGTTTGTGAAAAATCACAGGAAAATCAGCAAAAAAATGTCTTTATGTGGCTGTAAAAAGTATAACTTTGCTGAGTGCCGGAGCAAAAGACAGACACTGGTATTTATTGGCAGTAAATTGTGTAAAAAAAAGTGGCTGAATGATTAAAAGTGTGCAAAAATCTAACCCTAAACATCTTGTTTCCAAATAGTAATTGAGAGGAAATTTAGTTATTACTGAATAGCAAAAATCTAAGCTATACATTAGTATGTTTATTCATCAAAATTAAACATTTCTTGAAAATTAAACAAGTTCTTCAAAATTAAACATTTCAAATTATTAGTTAAATGACTTACCTACATGAGAATATTTTTAGAAAGACCAATTAGGTTATCCTATTTTGTTGTATTTATCCTTTAACTTGACTGTTGAAATGTCAGTGGTGATTTTTTTTTCTTCTTTTAATTAGAAAATCATTACTTTTCTTACTGAATTTTGACATATTCTTACTATTCTATATTTATAAATATAGCAAATATTTATACACTATATTTGTTACCCTGTATCAAAAGCAAATGGGTGTATCACCCGACTGATAGTTGAAATACTTGACTATATTTGAACTGTACAATCGTTTGATTCAGCATTTCGTGTAAATAGAAGTGTTTCCGCTTTAGTCTGGGACCCAACCGAAGGAATGTGCTCTATTTCAATTTGTGAGTGGTCAGTGAAATGACCAAGATTTTTCTGTACCAAAGGACAGAGCATGACCTGCTGATCCGGGCAAGGCTCGCTATACCGGTGTCAGACGCTGGCATCAGCAGCTATATCAGTTCGAAGTTGCCTTTTCGCTTCTTTTTTTCTCGGCTAGCAACGCCATCTTGAGAGTACAAGATACATGCCCTAAGTAGGAAACGCTATTGTCGAGGGAAAGTATCTGGATAGAATGATCCCACAAAAACCAACAAGCTAATTTCATTATCTCATACATCCAGCATATATCAGTATTTGCCAGCGTGTTTCAGGCTTCATCAGTGATTTATCAAGTGTAGTGTATCTAGCAAGCGTAGCCTAGTATTAGTAGGCTATAGCATAGTAGCCTAGTATTTCAGGGGTTGACAACCTTTTGCATCAGCTTCCTGTTCAGTTCCGAGCACAGTTTATAGAATTAGCAGTATGGTCATTCCCTATCTCATCCATTATAAAATTATTTACTTAAAAATAAAGTAATAATAATACTTTATTCCCTTTTTATGCTATTAACCCATAAAATAATCATTTTTGTAAAAACTAATTTTCTCCCCTCCCCCCCTAGGCTATATATCACAAATAGGTGTCAATATTTTCCCAGTAGAGGGAGGGGGGTAAGTTTTAAAAAAACCTCTCATTTGTATCAGAAATAAACTTTAACCCCACTGCCCTAATGTGCAAATATATACCCTGAATTGGTATTAATAGGGGTGAAGGTAAAATTCATTTCTGAAAAAGAGGGGTAGAATATAGAAAATAGAGGGGTATTGTCTGGGTGACAACTATCATTGTGAGAAAGTATAAATTCAGGAATCTAAAAGTTTCAGTTGTATTGACATGCTTCAGAATTTAGTTGTAATAGCACTATTTCTTACATTTAGAAACATTAGGCTAACAAAGGGGGAATAATTTATCATTTTTTTTTTTTTTAACCTTGTTTCCTGGGGCATACTGGGGCATAGCTCCAGCATTGATAAAATTCTACTTAAGCTAGTTTTGGCTATCTTGGTTCGGAGATAAGTTAGGAAAATCAAACTTTCAGGGATGGGTCTACAGGCTAAAGTATGTCCTGGGAAGGTATTTTGAAGTACCCACCTCCACTCCTCCCTCTAGAGGGTCCTGGCCTTTGATTTTGAGTGAAACCTTGCAAAATAGATCTTCTGCTTGAATGAATTAAAACAACAAAATTTTCAGCTTCACAATCCCAAGCATTAAGGTTTTAAAGATATGCAAATACATTTCATATATTAAAAAAAAAACATTAATATGGCTCAAAATTCTACTAAAAATAACAGGAATTATATTTTCAGAACTAAAGCCAGAGAATAAGAAACCAGTAACTGAAAATTAAGGTAAAGAGTTGTTTTGTCAAATTTCAATAGGTTCTACATGTCATGTAGGCAAATTTCAGGACCCTTTAGTGGGAGAAAGAGTGGAGATAGGTACTTCAAAATACCATCCCAGGAGATACCTTAGCCTGTAGATCCATCTGGCTTTTTGGTAAAATTCTACTTTAGCTACTTTTGGCTATCTTGGATAGGGGTTATGTTAGGAAAAAGAAACTTTCAGGGATGGGTCTACAGGCTCAACTGTGTTATTGGAAGGTATTCTGAAGTACTTACTTCCACTCCTCCCTCTCGAGGGCCCTGACATTTGATGAATTTTAAACCTCTGTGTGGTATGAATTTGAAACATCATGTCAGTATATCGGATCACGCTCTTTTGCGCCCCCCCCCTAAAAAATCCTGGATTTGCCCCTGAAACCATCACACCTATTCCACCAGTTATTAGAAGAAAAAAATCCTGATTGTCACAAATTTCATCAACCCCCCGCTCCCTTTTTTATAAAATCCAACAGAGGCCAGGTGAGTCCAGTGTCTGTAAATAATAGTTTAATTCTTAATTTGTATATAAATAGCCATCCCCCTAGTGATTCGAAACAGTAAAAGCCATCCCCCTAGTGATTTCGAAACAGTGGAAATGTACTCATGAAGAATGTTGAAACAGTGGATGTATATTTTTTTGGATGTGCGAGAAATTCACGTTGTAGCTGACAGATATGACGGTTTATTCGGGTATTGAGATGCCGCTGGAAATCATGTCAGCTTGAAAGACAGCAGCGGTTGCCACGAGCACAGAGGTGCGAACGCTAGAGCACAAATATTGCTGGGAAGGAATACAAAGCTGTTCAACTGGACCTCCATCTTGGCAAGTTCGAAGACAAAAAGTCAGCTCCTTGAGGTTCTCTTTGAGATTTGTGAAGGATCTGTGGATCTCGCCAAGCAAGGTGTGACACTGTATCTCTCGGGAGGCTTTTCAGATCGGATGAAAGTTGCGAAATTGCCAGCAAATGTGAGTGCAGAAGATTACAAAGAGCGTCTCAGCTCAGACCATGAAGAAGCGGACACAAGGATAATTTTACATGTCCTTGATGCTCTAGGGAGAAACTTCAAGGAGATTGCTGTGCTAGCAAATGACACTGACATAGTTGTTGGACTTCTGTATCACTGCTGTCAGCTATATGAAAAGAAGGAGCTGGTTGATCGTGCCATATATGTGAATTTTCAGAAGTATTCTGCGCCAATTCACCAGCTTTGTGAAGTCCTGCCAAACAGTTTGCTCGGTTGCCTGCCAGTGGTCCACTGTGTTACTGGGTGTGATGCCGTCAGCTATTTTTATGGCAAGGGCAAAAGGTCAGCTAAGAAAGCAGTTGAAAGATGGAACCTCTATGAGGATATACGGAACGTGATTGTGAGGCTAAAGTGCGACGATACCCATGCTGTCTTGGAAGAATTTACATCTGCCTGCCAGAAGGTAGTTGTAGCAATGTACTGCAAAGACACTAGTGACTTCAAGTCTTTGAACCATTTGCGCATTCACCTGTACCCAAGAAAACAGGAACTGAAATGCTTGCCTCCAAAAGATGACGCTTCTTATTTTCACGCTATGCGTTCTTTCCTACAGGTCAAATTACTTTTGGAAGCGAACTTGCCAAGGCCTTCACCAGTTGACCCTACTCGATTTGACTGTACTTTTTTGAAAGGCAAAATCTGTCCAGTTCCAGTGGGGGGGAGATCCTTCCCCGCAAGGTAACAGTCCTGAATACTGCCTTTGTAAAACTGGCTCTAGAACCTGCCCGTGTGTTGACAAGAACAGAGGCTGTGATTTGTTGTGTCAGTGTGCAGGAAAATGTAACAAATCAGCAGATGAGTCCTCAGAAGACGAGTTTTGAAATTTGGACAATTCGTTCTTATATGTAATAGCCATTTGTTCTTTTAGTTGTTTCATTTTGAGTTAAGTTTCTTAGCTGTTCAGTTTCTTCTCTTCTCTGCTGCGAGGTGAATTCGCAACGTTTCCTGTATTAGGTTTCTAGAATCAATGCATTTCTGGCTTTACTTTGAAACTTACACATTTTATTCGTAGCTAAAAGCTGAAGAAACCTAAAACTTTGATCTTACAACGACACGCCAACATTTCTCAACAATATAGCGGTCGTTTCCGTAATCAGCATGGTCAGTTACGATGGGTCCAACCTCCGTTTCGCAGTCATCTCGCTGACCACACCTGTGTCAGTTTTCAGAGGCTGGGTCCTCGACTACTTGTTGATTTTCACGATTCAGTGTGGCAATAAAGGAGATAATTTACGCGATGAAAAATTGTTAATAGTTGTATAATAAAACAAAACAAAAGTTTTAGAAAATCCCGTTTTTAGGAATGAATGGAGCTACCAAAGATGGAGCCAGGGGACGAAAAGTGTTTTTATTTTTATATACTTATGATTTTAAGGACGGTTTCAAATAAAAGTTAAGGCAAAGCATATAATCTTCTCCCAAAAGTGACTTCGTAGTGGCGCGCAAAATGTTGGTTCACGTAATAGGACAGCTCAAGAAGTAAAATTCTATGGGCACGGATGGGAGATATGCAGCCCTTCTAAGGGACGTAATTTGCTATGGGGAAGGGGGCAACTGCCACCCCCCCCCCCAACCTCAGTTTACCCCTCCTTCAACTGAAATTTAGCGTCTTCAAAATCTTGCAAAACTAAGATAGACCTACGTTTTTCTACGGTACTTTTTTATGGTATCTTTGCCTTTATAGTACTACGTGGTTAATTTTTTTTGCTTTTCACTATAATTTCATTTTATTTGGGGAAATCCGCTCCAACTTTGCCCCCCCCCCCGGATTTTGACAAAATTACGCCACTGGCCCTCCTAGATCTCAGTAGTTCTATGCTAATTGACTACCTATGTCTGTTGCATCAAATGATTTTTACCGTTGGCACTGCGCCATGATCGTTCTCAGAGGGTAAGTTGCCGCCTCTGTCAAAATGGGGTGCGCCTGCAAATTTATGTATATCTTACCGTACCATAAGAACATCAATTTTTTTTCTTTTTTGATTTTCGATTTACTTACTTAAGATGAAAAAAAGCGAAAATACTATGTACCAACACATAACTTGGTTTCCAAAAAGCCATTGGTTGTTTCAATACTCTATCTGGCCTTCGCTCAGTCGTGTCAGATGCGGATTCAAATAAGGAGTCACTTGTTGTAGCAGGTCTCGCTATTAGTCAAGTCTTTGACTTGCTAATTCACGAGTCAACCCTCTGGGCCGCAGATACACGTGAAGAATGTATCGCTACAGCAAATCCGTACACTGATATGTACAAGAACCTTATTGTACGAATTCAGATACCAGGTGGCTCTGATGCATTTATTCTACTGACACTGTATAAGAGAACCAGACAAGGCTAAGTTGGGACCCCCTTATCTGTTTAATAAAGCGGGTAATAGAATCTCAATGCTAAGTTTTGCCAACTTGTTTATTCGCCAGTGTTAACGCAAGTTT
Source organism: Artemia sp. Qi Xiang Cuo (assembly GCF_049724085.1). NCBI lineage: Eukaryota > Metazoa > Arthropoda > Branchiopoda > Anostraca > Artemiidae > Artemia > Artemia sp. Qi Xiang Cuo. The sequence goes on along the minus strand of NC_142811.1, from coordinate 40,493,125 downwards.
AATCTGTTCTGAGGATGGCTATTATGCTTAGCTGCAATTGTAGTTGTTTATAAGAAAATTTTATGACTTCGAGAGATAAATATGCTAAAATAGGACTAGGTTTCAATGCTAGCAAATCGGAAGTCATCCTTAATTAGAGATGTTGCGCGGATATTTGTATTAAACTCGCGGGTACGACCATCACACATAGTGCCTCGTACTCGTATACATATCTAGGTTTTCCAATAGGTAGACCCATCCCAGCAATAAGTGCCTTGATTCTTGTGCATATCAAGTAGCAACGTAAGCTACGTATGGAAACATTGTTGCAAATAAGTTGCCGGTAACCGTCTAATTGTTGTAAGGTTGTTTAACACTATTGCTCTACCGTGCACATTGAGAGTTGCACCGTATTGGAGTGTTTTTACTCTCACACATACTAAGGAAATCAGACCGTGCTTTTACCATTTCTAAAAATACACCCCTCGCCTCCCACCCTGGACCTGAAACTCATTTGTGTCTAATCGTTATACTATAGCTGACCCATGCACTGCCTTTGTTTTTCTTTTTTTTTTGGGGGGGGGGGTTAAATAAATAATCGAGTATTATGGTCTCTTGGGAATAATTTTAACAGTAAAGTTGAATTTGTTTTGTTGTAAGGTTTATTGTGCCGATTAGGATGTGTGATTTGTATTAGTTGTTTTATAATTTATTTAGTCCTGTATTATTTTTTTTGTGTATTTTTGTCAGCCCTCGGACATGTTTTTTACTTCCTGGGGTGGCTGTTAATACAGATGTTCTTTTTGTTTGTTTAATATATATATTATTTGAAAAAAACAACGTTTTCTAAAGAGTTAAAGAGGCTGAGTTACAAGGTCGAACCTTAAAACGTACAGGGATTAGGAGGCACAGTTGGGGGGCTGCCGCCCCCGAAACCCCCCCCTTTCGCAGCCTATAAATAAAAAAAAAGTTTTTTTAAACTGAAAGTAAGGAGTGACATTAAATCTTAAAACGAACAGAAATTATTCCGTATATGAAAGGGGCTGTGCCCTCCTCAACGCCTCGCTCTTTACGCTAAAGTTTGACTTTCTCACAACTCTTTTTTTTAAACAATAAAAACTTCAGTGGAACAATAAAATTTCAGCCCAATCGGACAACGTTAAAGGGGGGCTGTGGTGGGAGGGTCGAAACTTCCGGCCCAGTTTACCCCATGAAGATAAAGTCGGAGGAGGATGAAATTTGTCAAGTTTCTTAGTTTGAGCTTGGGCTACAAAATGCGATTGCCGCCGTCTCTCTGCGACCTCTAGGACCTGAAATCGCTTAACATTGTGGTGGGTCGCCTCCTTATAGAGGCACAAGTGTGCCTCCTTGATATATATATATATATATATATATATATATATATATATATATATATATATATATATCGCTCTCTAAAACTATTACAGTGAATGAGTTTAGTATCTGAACGAGTATGAGTTTAGTATCTGAACAGTATGAGTTTAGTATCTGAACAAAAGGAACTAACTTATGAACCTAATCGGATTATCTTTTGTACTATATTGTGTTGGATTGCGCAACTAACTTGCGGATAATTTAGTTCCATAACTGAATATTTACTTTTGGTCAAGCAACGTTGAATTAAGACTGATTAACAGTTCGTGAATCTGCAGTGTCTCGTCAGAATAAATGTCGGGAAAACCCGAGAAGGATACTCCCACTGAAACCCTTGGCTCCCTTCCAACCTACTTCTAAAACTCTTCCTAGAACCCCCGCCCCCAACTACACGGTCCAAAACAATTAGCCACTTGTCAGGAATTCAGGCCTTAGCCGCAACTAACTCTAATGAAAGAGGTGAGACGCCTGACAAAAAGAGGAAAAAGAATTTTTTTTCTTTATTTATTTATTTATTGTTTTACGTTGTTGATAGCGATGTATATATCAGGTTTTTTTTTAAGGGTGTATAGCCTAAACAAGTTTGCTTCTGGTGGTTGATTTATTTATTTGTTTGATTTAAATAAAAACCCTTATTACTTATTATTAATCGACGCCACACAGTTTATACGTTTCCAACTTGACCTTAAAAATACTGTATTGGGCTTATTTCTGGATTTTTCTAAGGCTTTTGACATGGTTGATCACAGTGTTTTATTAAGTAAACTCAAAAACATAGGGATTCGTGGAATTCCTTTCTCATGGTTCGGCTCTTTTCTCTCTAGTAGAGTACAGAGTGTGAGTCTGGGCGGGATGACCTCGCATCCCATACCTGTCCGGAGGGGCGTCCCGCAGGGCTCTGTTCTTGGTCCAATACTTTTTCTCCTTTATATTAATGATTAAGTTATGGACCTGTTCCCATCAGTGCACCCAGTACTTTTTGCTGACGATAGCAACTTTTTCATCACCGGTTTTTTTTTTACCATCCGTTGTCACCTCTACTCAAATCCTTCTGAATAGAACACAGGAGTGGTGACTCGTTAACTGCATGACCATTAACAGCAAGAAAAGTCAGGTTGTATTATTTCGAACCCCTTACAAAAAAAAATGAAGCTCAGCAAGCACTTGACCTAAAATATTCCACCAATCTCCTCCTGCAGGTCGAAGTTGCCAAGTTTCTTGGTGTCCACATTGACTCCTCCCTATCACTTGCAACACATGTTTCCTACATCAGAGCCATAGTCTTGCGACAGGTAAGTATGATTAATCGTGTGAATAATTTTCTTCCTCCTGATATCCTTGTCAACCTTTATTACTTTTTTATTTACCCATATTATCTCATACTGCGGATCTGTTTTTGGGGCAACACTTATCCTTCAGTTACCAATAAATTAAAATATGCCCAAAACCGTGCCATCAAAGCAGTTTTTCGGCTGCCCCGACTATATCCCACCCAGGACCTGTACTCCGATTTTGGTATTATCCCTTTTGAACAAATCATTAAAAAATTAAATCTATCCCTTGCATACTCCGCTAACCATAAAAATCTTCCTCCCCAACTATTATCTTATTTTAAATGTAATAATTCTTAAGGCCTCTGTCTCCATCCATCCAACCGTTCCTTTATTGTCCCCAAGTGTGTCTCTGGCTCCGCCCAGCGATCCCCCATTTATAAATCTATGCTTCAATGGAATATAATACCCTCCAGTATCGGGCTATCCACAAGTTTTCACACGCTGTATAAAAATGTTACTAAACTTTGATATTATAATTCTCTAAATTTTTAATCAATTTGCTTTAATTTACCCATGTTTTCTCTTTCTTTTTTTCTCTCTTCTTCATTTTCAATTTTTTATTGTTATGGTCCTCAACAAGTTCGCTTCCAGGATCCTTATTATTTTTGGTGTTATGTTTCATTTTTATTTGAATATAATTGAATTGGATTGAATTTCAATGATAGTCTGTCACACAAATGGAGCCACGTCTTGCAGTACTAAAATAGGGACTACAGTTGGAAGTAAATGTTTAGGTCTACACCCCTAAATACTAGAACTTTTCTTTTCCTTGGCTTCCTTTTGTATATTAGTTTGTGTTGTACTCCCTCTATATTTCGTTGATTATGAGGTGTTATAAACAAATCATTCATTCAATATGACGGAGTCAACATTTTAGGTTTTTACAAGTTATATCGCCAAAAAACTTGGTTGATTCTCGACTTTCTAGATCGATAAGAGCATTTCGTCAAACAGAGATATATATTTAGAAATGTCAAAAATATTTTTCATGGAAATAATAACATTAATTCTATGCTAAAATATATGTAAAAATATTCTCTGCTCTCAAGCCCAATTAGGAAACAAAACAAAAAATATAAGATTTTCTCTAGGAGATCATTTGTGCACTAAAAAGAAAACACTAATGAATTTTTTCTGTTGTTTGGTCTCTAGTTGGTCAAGTTGGTCTCTGAATGGTTCATAAGCCCAAAAGAAGCTAATGAAGAAGAGTTCTATACACTAAAGTTGTTTACAGATTTAGTTTTTTTTTTTATCTCAAAGACGAAAAAAAACATTTTCGAGAACCGCTTCACACACATTGTTCACACTGATCTGTAAAATCATGAAAAAGTTAGACACGCCCTAATGATTCTAAGAGGATATTTAACATTAAGCAGCTTCAAACTCATCTAAAAAGTTTGTAGGATTTCATAAAATCTTGGCAACCAAAATCCCTGAGCAACTTCAAAGTTTTTATGCTCTATTCACCTATCGGACAAAGTCCTGTCATTGACTTATCCAAAAATTTAAGAGAGCATTATATGCCCTATTATGTGTTATTTACTTTCTCTTCCAACAGTTACTCACTGAAGTTGGGTCGTTAAACACACTCAAATGCCAATGCTTCCCTCCTAATGGCAATTTCTGCTTTTAAATCAGAAAGCTAAACAAGCAAAAAGATAGTCAGACAATTCATTTTCTCCAGGGATCTGGCCAAAAATTCAGGAAAAAATAATAAATCTGAAGACAAGTCAAGAAGTTCTAATGAAACAAAACTGGTTAAATTTCGCAAAAAGTTTTTTTTTGTGCTAAGCCGTGACTTATTTTATTTGTTTTTTACTTCTGAATACGCAATGTAAGTTTTTAAATTATATTGCAAATATTTTACAAGGTCTACATGCCCACCACACCTGCATACTAAACCCAAGCTCATATAAGAGAATTTTCCCTAGATTGGTCCTACAGATCTGTCCCAAAAAAGGCCTAAAGATGTAATTTTTCATGTTCCGACCCCTCCCCAATGCTCTGCTCCCCTTACAACCAAAGGATCAGACATTTGTAAACTAACGATGTCCATATGATACATTTTTGAGCCGAAGTTGGTCTCGTAACTGAATATTTAACCCGCCAAAGGGCGATTGGCCCATAGTTCCTTTTTTTTGCCTTTTTTTTTACTTTATAAATTTTCATCTTCGATATTAGCCCACTTGAAATTTTTTCCTTGGAATCGTCTTTTTTCAAATCTGATTTGTTTCTTTCTGTTCAACTTTTGTTCATTTATTAATCCAGGGTTGTTAAAGACAAGTTTCAATTCAAAGTATGGCTTTTGTATAACTGTGCCCTATGACATATATGAACGTATTCAAAATAGGATAAATAGATGTTCCTGTTTTCTGCTTGAATACTTTCTCACATATACGACCTATTTGTGCTCTGGAATGTTAGTACTCCGTATCTACAGTTCCTTTCCTAGGTCTTATTTGAATTGCTGCATTACTACAAAAGTTCCGAAGGGGAATTTTAAGCTTGCCATAGTTTTTATGGGTCTTCTTTTAATTTATTTAACGTTTTCCCCTCATTGTTTTTCTTTTCTAAGAATAATCCTAGTACGTGGGATTACTAGAGCAACAATTTATATCATGGTCTCTAATTCAGAAGATAAAAACTTCGATCTTCCAAAATACATTTAGTTTAGATAGAGTATTTTTACTTGAAATAATATTTTTTTTTTTATTCAATAGCTTTTGGAAGTTTAACAGCAAGTCTTTCAATCTACAATCATGTCTGCGAACAAACCAAGATGGCAGCTTAATGCTCAAACAACTGAAAAGCTCATTTTGGTCCTCATTCTAGACCATAAAGCGAAAACACTAACTTTCAGCGAGTCAAATTGGGTTCTAAAAAAAGCTTTTTGTGGTAAAGGGTCATTTTTTGTAATTTTATGGCATACATAATTCCTTCCAGGGAAATACCTGAGTAGTCCATTTAGTAGTCCCTTAATTTATCACCGACACAATAAAAAACAATTAATGTGGAGTTAATTAACCTGGCCTATGAACAATTCATTTTGAAAAATTCGGTTTTGACTTCTAAAACTCTTTACACTTTCGGAGGTTGACAAATTTCCCTTTTTTCTTTTCCCCTCTTTTTCTTCAAGATTGGGGATTTATTTAGATTTTCAAAACTAAAATTTAATTTATCTGCTTAGGAAAGAATTCCGTTTTGAACAGAGAAAGATAGTGAAAACTTTAAGAAAAGGCATTTCACCATGTTAGAAGATTTAAAAAGTATATCAACCGATTAGCTCTCGACTAAGTTATAGCATTGGCTTTTCCATAACCTTCTTTGAGTTTTTATTCTCTCTTTCTCTCTTCCTTACTTGTTCTGTCTTTTCCGTTTTTCGGATGAAAAAAAAATGAGAGGCGGAACAGAATAATATCTTTGACGCATTAACATTAATGGGAAACATAACTACTAACACCTCAAAGAGTTCAGTTTTGCAAAGGTAATTAATAAATTAAAAGTAACAGTAGCGCCAAAAACAGTGTGGTGGTACCGACTAAAATAATAAATAACAAGAACAGCTTAGAATCTATAAAAAGCAATAGATGGCGATAATTGTTGTTTCTTCTCGGAGGATATTGTGGGTTTTCTCTCTTATCAGTTTCCACAGTATTTGTCTCTTCTATGCAAATATTTCTGTATTGAACATAGAACAATTGTGAAAACTTAAGTCAAAACACTTCACTAAGTTTGAAGATTAAAAAAGTTAATTGGACGGCTTTCTCTCAACTAGTTTGAGTTTTGACTTTTTGCAAAGTTACAATAGAAGGATTTCCTTCAAAATCCTAAACTTTCAAGTAAGCTGACCTTGGAGGGGAAAGAATGGCAGACACGGCTCCAAAATATGTGGACTTCTAACCAATCAATATATTACATAGATAAACTAAATTTCTCTGAAAATGATTAAGTGTATGATTAACAAGATTAGTTATACCTGTGCAGCAAAATGAAAAAAAAACTATGTACTCGGTTTAAAATTCAAAGCTCCCGGATCAAACAACAGCATAATTAATCAAAAGCATTAAAAATATTACTGAATCAATAATTTGTATAACAGTCTTCGTCTTCTTCTTCAATAATGGAGACAGTCGTAAACAAGCCCACTTAGTGTTTCACAGCTTAGGAGACAATAATCTACGGGAGAGACAAGTCTATATTTTCCTACAAAGGGCAATGCCAGCTATGGTTGATACTCCTCCTTCAACCCGAAAACCGTGAAGCAGAGACTTGCAGGCCTCTTGGGTCAATTGCCCCCCCCCTCAAACGCAATAAAAATAACATTCGTCTATGGTGTCTGCTACCATTTTTATTCTCCTTTTCTCACAGAAATAAAAGACAAAAGTAATAAATAATGATGTCAACGATGGAATATATATTCATTTCTGCTGGTATACCTAACCAGGGCGGAAAAACTCGGTTCTTACAGCTTATAGTAAAAAAAAAAAATGAAATCATTTTCCTGTTTCTTATGGAGATTGACAAAATCATACAAGTTGAACATGAATGGAAGATATTACTCCTTACTGGGCAGAAAAAAAAACTATTTAAAAAATAATTTAGCTTTGGTCCGTTACAGAGAATCATACGATCTTGCATTTAGAGCATAAGCGCGGAGGGGGTATCAAGTTTCTGACTCCAGACCTCAACCCAGAACACCAACTTTATAGTTGTTACGCGTAAGGTTATTTGCCATTTCTTACCCTATAAAAGAATATATCATTTGGAGCAGTTGCTTCTCTTGTATGGTCTAACCACCCACAGGCCATAGAGCCTGTCTATATTTATTGAGGCCAACGAATATTCCCTTACCCCTCAATTTGAAAAGGTTAAAAAGGACACAAATGCAAGTAGGATGGAAAGGACAAGAGACAAAACATTCATATAGTCAATGTGGCTTGACTCAAACAAAATAAGAACCCAAATACAAAAAAGATAACATCCACCGATTTACTTTTAAATTCATGACCTCCAGAAGAGGAAGATTGGAGGATAAAACTAAAAGTAGAAAAGGCTTAAACAATTAGCTACTTCTTGCACCATCAGTCAGCATATCCGACAAGGCCGTATCCAGGGGGGGGGGTTACCCGGTTTGAGCCCCCCCCCCCCCGAAATTTTTGACCGAGTCGAAAATTAGTCTAACAAATACCTGTACAGACAAAACCTTACCAGAAAAAAATATGCCCCCACACTAAATCCTATTGCATTTTCAGGGTTAACGGTTCTGATCAACTTACGCAATTAGGTAACCATAGGTAACCCCATGTTCACCTGACCTTGCACAGTAAATTGGGGTTAATAATATGCGCTCTGATCAGCTTACGCAATTAGGTAACCCCATGTTCACCTGACCTTGCATAGTAAATTAGGGTTAATAATATGCGCTCTGATCAGCTTACGCAATTAGGTAACCCCATGTTCACCTGACTTTGCATAGTAAATTAGGATTAATGGGCGCACGAGGTATGGTATAAGAGAGTGCAAGATTATCAGTTCATTGTAGTTCAATTTCGGACTTGGCTAAGAGAAGAGCGATTTTCAACATGAAGAGGAAGTGTGACATTACGTCGTTTTTCGCGCCCAAGCGGACCAGGGATGTTTCTGACAGTGGCGTTAGCGGGACGTCTGCGGAGCTTTCATCTACACCTGTGGATCTGAAGGGCACTGGAGCCATCGTTGAAGCTTCTGAATCACACACACTGGAACCAACCACGACGCAACACGCACTTGCACCAGTCTTTGTCAACGCTCAGAAGGCTCAAAACCTGGCTGAGAAATTCAACAGGAGAAGAACGATTGAGTGACTTAGCCCTCCTTGCAGTCCATAGAGACGTTGACATCTGCCCTGACAAGGTCATCGACATTTTTGCAGGGAAGAAAAATCGTCGCCTGGATTTCGTTTTATAGATATTCGCCCTTACTTTTAGCTAAAAAAAAACTAAAAAATATATAGACTACTTCTAGCCTACTATTTGGCTTCTTTTTGCGCGAAAAAAAAGCTTGTAGTATTTAACTGCATGTAAATGCTTGTCTTTTTTTTGCGTTACAAAAAAAAAAAAAAAAAAAAAAAAAAAAGCCCCTTATATAAATCAAAGTATGCATAGTGAACGCATCCTCGTTCGCAAGGGGCGGACTAACGGTCTCGAGCTAACGTAATGTTGCTCGAGGCTGTTAGACAAAGTCCACGGGAAAAAATCGGTTAACCCCCCCCCCCCCGAACAAAAATCCTGGACACGACCCTGATATCCGAAATCCGTATTGAATACGAGGACAAGGACTAAGAGATGCAATTCTGATGATTCATCTTCGGACACTTTTCAATACATTCTCTTCGGGGATGAACTGAAAGTCAATGATAGTCTGGGAATAAATCGTCGAAGTAAGGTATCCGGTGAAAAGGGCTAATAGCACAGTTTCCGAACGTTACTTCTCCAAGAAATTTCCTATAATTTTCCTTAAAATTCTTCAAATGAAGTAAATTTTCCGTCAAAAGATAGTACATTATTTCATATGTCCAAATATTATCTTTCTAAATCTATTTTACAGTGGGAAAGGGCTAGTCTTACAACTACGGTCATGACCTACAACAATGACCTGAACTACGAGGTGCGGTGGAAAAGTAACGAGACGGGCTATACTGCAAGTGATCTGGCAACCCTATGCTGATTTCCTTTGAACATCACGTGTTTCAGGGCCCTTCCATAGCTGAGTTCAAGTTTGTACCAGGGTTGCCAACTTGCAAACTTTTCGTAAGAAATGCACTCTTTTTTTTCATTGCAATCTTTCACACCACGGACCGGATTTGCACTCTTTTTGCCCATTATTTGCTCCTTCGACTCTTTTATCAAATGATGATATAAAAAGTATTAAGCGAAATAAAAAACAATACTTGACTTGACTACAATGAAGTCAGCTATAGTTTACGACTAGTTACTCAGACCTCTTATATTCCTTCCAAAACATTTGGATAAAGTGGAAACAAAACTTAAACTAAACATTTGATGCAGTAAACTATAGTTCAGTTAAAGATCCAAGCAATCAAGATAGACATCTGCAAACTTCCTGCAGAGGATTACCTTTTAAGCTAAAAAAAAACAATGATAATCATTATTTTAACCCATTATTTAGAGGTTGATTTAAGTAGAGAGTCCTCCTAGGTTTATTTCAAATATTTTTGAAAAATTTAAAGGTAATATGTTTATTGATTGAAGGATAACTGATAACTATGTGTAAATGCCATAAGAGGGGACAATAGTGAAAAAGGTTGCGCGGGCGGCGGCACCCGCGCGCGCCCAAATATTTTAACTTGCACTCTTGTTTAACAACTTGCACTCTTTTTTGGCCCTGATTTGGAATATTTTTTAGTGTCGGCAGTTGGCAACCCTGGTTTGTATTCATTCCGTTAACTGCGTGATTTGTGAAACTGCAATAAATGAGGTTGTGTTTTCGTTGTTTGTCACGAAATAGCTCCATAGTAACTGAAACTCTAAAAAACAGAATTTTGATATCAATAGACAACTCAAAAGAATTAAACCTTATATGCTGATTCCAAATATATAATATTCACTAACTTCAGTGTTACCCATTAAAAGCTACGAGCCTGAGAATATCTGCCTAATTTTTGGAAAACGGGAGAGATACTCCTAAAAAGTTAAGGAATCTTAATGAAAATTGTACCATCAGATTCAACGCGTTAGACAGCCCTACTATAGAGGTTTCAAGCTGCCATTTTCAAAAATGTAGAATTTTGTATTTTTTTGCCAAAAGGATGATCACGGATGCGTGTTTATTTGTTAGTTTTTCCCAGGGGTGATCGTTTCGAACTGATGGTCCTAGAAAAGCGGGAGAGGTCTCATTCAAACAGTAATTAAAATTCGACTGCCCTTTTTGAGTGACCAAAATGATTGGCCGTCATTTTGGGACTTTAAAAACCATCCAAAAGGCCGTAACAAACATGCTGGAGACCATAACGGCTGAGGACTTCCAGCGCTGCTACGAACATTGGGATAAACGTCTCCATCGGAATGTAGCTGCCCAAGGGAACTACTTTGAAGGGTTAACATTGATGTTAGAATTTAATAAACAAAATTGTTAAGAAACAAATCAGTCTCATTACTTTTCTACCGCACCTCGTATGTGAACTATGCTCATTCATAAGTCAATTATAACATTTAACGGGGATGTAACTACAAACCAAAACAAGTTCATAGTTGTTCATACGTAGACTTAGGCAGTGGCGTAGCTAGGGGAAGGCAAGGAGGATAGCTGTCCCTGGTGCCACCCTCTGAGGGGTGCCAAAATGAGTTTTTTTACTTCTATTGTGGTAGTGATAGTGGTTGAAGGGGGGGGGGGCAAAAACCGGAACCGTCCCCCGACACTGAGAACACTAGCTAGGCTTCTGCGCTTAGAAGGCAACTACTGGTTTCCATACTCTCAAACTAACCAATTATTAATTTTGCTTTGATATCAAGAAGAGTCTTTGCTAATATTTTGGTTATTTAGAAGGTTACATATATTTGCAATTTTGTTTTCAAATTGCTATAGGCTACTTACAAGAACAACAGCTGGTTCTTGTAATATTCTGCAAACTGTTCAGCTAAGTATCCACACATTTGACTGAAATTCTTTTGTTGTAAGATTCTCCAAAACTCACATCATTTTCAAGAAACATAACTAAAGTTAGTACTATTGAGAAACGGCAATAGCAGAATAATCTGTTGCTAAAGTTCTATATTTAGAATAGCTCATCCGACTTCGGCAAGACTGTTCCCAAAACTAATTAGCTTCCTTACTTTCTTACTTGCAACCATAATCTAAACTATACGAACATTAGAGGAGCAATAATTCCTATATAAATCTTCGTCTTCTTCTTCAATAATGGAGGCAGTCATGAACAAGTCAATTAAGTTTTTTACAGCTTAGCAGACAAAAATTTACTAGAGGGAAAAGTCTAATTTCCTTTCACAGGACTGAATGAGCTATGGTTGATGATCTTTCATCGATCAGGCTATCCTGAAGCGGCGAACGGGAGGCCACTTAGACAATTGCCCCTCCTCCACAATACAATAAATTTTCTTCTGTAATGTGTATTACCATTCATGGCCTCCTTTTTACGAAGAAACAATTTGACAGAAGGGAAATATAAATTTGTAAAAAGATGGAGTATATATTTATTTTAGTTGACACTCCCAATAAGGGCAAAACAACTCGGTTCTAATTGTTAATAATTCGAGAATCCTGGTTCTGGTGGAGATCAACAAATTTATACAATTTGGTTAGCTATGAACACAGTTTATATAATTAGCAGTAAGTTTACCGCAGATGATTTCTGGCTCTTCATTCTCGGTGCGAACAAAAAGCTCCTCCCACTTATTTGCGCACTTATTGTCCACTTATTGGTGAGCCGGCCAAGTGGTTTTGTCAGTACTTGTTCCGTAGGTGATTATACTTTGTCTACCCGTGAAAAGATCTAATGCCGCTTATGTTTATACGTTCTCTGGAGCACTCGCACCTCGGTCCGGGTTTTTATAATGGGTGAGATAGGGAAAGATCATACTGCTAATTATATAAACTGTGGCTATGAAACAGTAAGATAGTTACAAAGCTAAAGCAGTCTTGAAGCCTGGTTTCGAGAAAGGTGTTTTTTCTATTACTTACAGGCTGCAGTAAGCTTGGCCAAGGAATAAAGGGCTAATGTTGGCCCAGGATATGGTAACTTTTAGCAAATTTATGTCCTAATTTCCTGTTGAGCTTCCACGTAAAACTTTCCCTTTAAATTGATTGAATCGATCTGAATTCATTTGTTTTTTTTATAAATCTTTTATTGTTATATTTGCAATTATTGACGGATATCATATCAATCAAATGAAATATTATTATGTTACTCTGGGATAATATCATATCGTACAAATTACTTTAATGTATTTAACATGCTTTTGTTTCAGCTTTTTTGATCAGTTATTTATGTTATTTAACTATTTTTATTAACTTTTTGCAAATATATTTAACTTTTTCTCCTTGGCTGTGTTTAGTAGCCCACCTTCGCAAGCTTTCCCTTTCATCGTTACTAAGAAAGGGTCGTCCAATTTTAGTTTTGTGTTTTTATTTTAAGGTTTGGTTTTTATATTTTTAACACTTTTATTCTGCACTGAGGACGGTCAAGCGGATGTCTTGACCAAAATATTTGCATAATTTTTCAATTTTTTCCCTGGCTGTTGTTTGTCCTCGTTTTCTTCCTTTCTCCGTGATTTTATGTTTTATCCTGATTAGCCAGTGTGGTCTCAGAAATTATTTACTTCGCAAGCGACCCTTTCGCTGTGTTGTTGATAGTCAATCCATTCAATATTTTTGTGGAATAAAGTTCTTCAATACAATACCCCAATCCAGCAAACCTTTTTCGTGAAGTTTTTTAGTAACTATAATATAACTGAAATTTAAAATCTAGATGATCTAAGTACTACAAGTATCGATTAAGAAATAGTAGAAATCAGGAAATTAAGAAATCAGTATCGATGGGTTATTGTCAGTTTTAGAAAGTGTGGGCCATATATGAATTCCACATATTACTTATTTTATGGACTAAAGCTCTGAACACCGATACACCGATTTAATTTCAAAGAACTTTTCAAATCGAAGATATAAGTAACTTGGGAGAACAGACCCTATAGAATTTATTAAGTCAGCTTTCATAACTAGGATTCCCAGTACTCACTTTTTGCTATAATCTTTATTAAAAGTAAAGAAAATGCTACTTTCATAGGAGAGCAACTTCTAACTTCGATTAGGTTTGTCAAATTGTAGCGATATAGAACCAAATTACAAACAGTTCCTGAGCGACAAAACTAGCCAACAGCTTATGAGAGCAAAAAATTACAAGATTTGTGACAACAAAACAGAATTCCAATGACAACAATAATAATCAAGATACTTGTACGTATGTGTAAAACTAAAAGTTTGCATGTTTTGCACGCCTAGACACTGCGCGAACATGTATGTGTTAGTGTATACTATTTATATCACACAGATTAAGTTTTTTTCTAGTAACTTTTACAAATCGTTTACAAAGTTTATATGAGATTTCTAAGTATGAATCGTAAAATAGTCTTGGAAAGAATTAGGTTTAAAATTTCTCTTCCGGTACAAACATATCACTTCGCTGAATTTGTTGGAATAAAATTATAACGTCTGGTTAATCAAGTAACGGGAATTACAATCGCAATCTAAAATTTGAAAACAGCGTCTGCAACGTCACAGATCGCACAGAGTCTCTAGAACTGACCTGTATCTCAAAGTTTGGAAACCTCTCTCGATCGGGGCCTATCAAGAACCTACAAATTTAATCCTCTGATGCACACTAGAAGCGCAAAAAGAGGCATAAAAGTAATTGTTTGGAGATTCAAGACAAAAGGTCCGAGACCTAAAGTCACGTGGACGTACGATAGGACGTACGATTTTAAAATATATGTCTGGAATAAAGGACCCACTTTATGTAATAAAGATTAAGTGTGAGCTATTAGTTCAAAAGGCTCGAAATTACCTTGAATATAGAAATTTATTCCCGTTTTTTATTTTTTAATATAATCGATGTTAACCGATTGACGTAGAGGGTTGTATTGATCGGTAGTTCTGCTCTTGTTAATTGCAAGTTGTGTCTTTATATTTTATATTTATTGAATATACTCCTCATAGTGTATCCTGAGGGAAAATAAAAGTATTATTATTATTATTATTATTATATAAAGTACACAATTCTTTGTTAATTACACAAATAAACAGTATCACTTACTTCTTTAATATGTAGGTACATGTCTCGAGATAGAATTAGTCCTGGATTCGATTCCCATCTATTGGCCATTTCAAGTGCTTCATTTTCTTTCTCTTGATTTGTTTTTGACTGATCCAGAAGGGTCACTTCATAAAATTCTTGAATATCTATAATGAGAGATTTTATTGAAACTGCTAAAACATGACATAACCGATATTTTGAGTTTCTTCAAAAATAGGAGCTAGCTTTAAGAAGAGGTTTGCAGGTGGTTCAAAGTAAAATTTCACCCACAAAGACTAGATTCGATCCGGAAGAGAGTTCCAGGGATGAGATGGTTTTGCCAAAAAAAAAAATTCCATGTTTTGTCTTTATAGAATTTGCTAGCTGGGAATTTGTCGCGTGGCTGGAGGTACATCTATACTCCTTAAAGTCTTGCAAAATTTATAAGAAAAGACTGATTCTATAAGCTTATAATTATTTAAGTGAACCAACAATCGACGATTTTCATTTTTCCGGGATAATCTTTCAAGAATTTTAAGACGAATTTTGAAAATTATACAATCAAACGATTATACAATCAATTCGTGGTAACGAACTACAAGTAAGGAGGGACCCGGCTCAATGGTAACCGAAACTCTAGAAAACGGGTTTATGATACCAATAGATACATCAAAAGAATCAGAATTCAATAATGAATTCAAATATATAACTTTCATCAAGTTTAGTTCTACCCATCAAAAGTTACAAGCCTGAGAAAATTTGGCTGATTTTCGAAAAAAGGGGGAAAGATTCCCTGAAAGTTATAGAACCTTAATGAAAATCACACCATCATATTCAGCGTATCAGAGAACCTTACTGTAGAGGTTTCAAGATCATATCTACAAAAATGTGGACTTTTGTATTTTTTTTTTCCAGAAGAAAGATCAGGGATGCGTGTTTATTTGTTTTTTTTTTTCCCAGGGGTGATCGTATCGACACAATGGTCCTAGAATAGCGTGGGAGGACTCATTGGAACGGATATTAAAAGTTCTAGTGCCCTTTTTAAGTGAACAAAAAATGGAGGGCAACTAGGCCCCCTCCTACGCTCATTTTTTCCCAAAGTCACCTGATCAAAATTTTGAGATAGCCATTTTGTTCAGCATAATTGAAAATTTGATAACTATGTCCTTTAGGATGACTTAATCCGCCAAACTCCCCGGGGGGAGGGCTGAAAGTTATGAACTTTACCCAATGTTAACATATAGTATTGGTTATTAGGAAGTATACAGACGTTTTCAGGGGGGATTTTTTCTGGTAGTAGGGGGTGGGTGGGTCGGGGGTTATGTGGGAAGATCTTTCCATGAAGGAAGTTTCCATGGGGAAAGGTACATTGCTTTGAAGGGGCGCCAGATTTCTCAGCATTATTTAAAAAAAGATCAGAAATTAAATATAAAAAAACAAGTTTTCCAACTGAAAATAAGGAGTAACATCAAAACTTAAAACGAACAGAAAATATTACGTGTATGATTGGGTTCACCCCCTAGTCAATACCTCGCTCTTTAAGCCAAAGATTTTTTAGTACTTCCATAAGAGCTATTTATTCTAAATAACGGCCTTTGTGATTGAAGGGTCATTTTTAAAGAAATGGAACAAAATTCGAACTTAAGCTTAAAGAGCGAGGTATTGACTAGGGGGCGAGCCCCCTATTATGCGTATTAAAAATATATCAATCAATCAATCAATTTATTCAATCAATAAACTTAACAAAATACACTTCAATATAAACTCCCCCGTAAGGCTCTATGGCCAGGAAAAAAACAGGGGAGACACAAAAACGAATGAAACAAATACAGAAAACACAAAAACATTTTCAGCATCATACATTCACACCTTTAAGAGACTCAACACAAGAAAAAAAATAAATAAACAAGAAAAAAAAAATAAATAAATAAGAAAAAAAATCATAAAATACAATGATCCACATAAAAAAAGAAGAGAGAGAAAAAGAAATCAAAAAATCAAAAACTAAACAGGAGACTACCAAGCGATCAATTTATTCCGCGTGGACTACCCTATGATCAATCAATCAATCAATTTAATCAACCAATAAATTACGACAAAAACACTTCAATATAGAACCCCCCGTAAGGTTCTATGGCCAGGAAAAAAAAAACAGGGGAAAAACAGAAATAGCATAAAAAAAAAAAAAAAAAAAGTAATTTCAACATAATGCATTTCAAAGACTCAACACACACGCACACAAAACAAAACAAAAAAGAGAAAAAAGCAATAATTAAAAGACCAAAACAAAAAGCGATTTTTATGAAACACCCCCCCCACCCCCAAACAAAAAAAAAGATGTAGGACAATCCTATAAATTAAACAAAATTCCAAAAATATAATTGAAACCAAGCCACAAAAAATATTAGAAAAACTCAGTACCCCTCACCACAAACGTTTCCAACCCAGGCTAGTCACCCCCTCCCCCCCCCCCCCAAAAAAATTAAATTTTTAAAAAATATTAAATTTAAACATGAAAAATCAAGACATTAAAATTTTTTTTTTATTCTTTTGAAACTACCATACGAGTAACTTTCTTGAGCTGGCAGGTAGCCTATTCCAAACGATTAATTAAAAAAAAACTTTCCGAAAAATAAGTTTTTCAAAGAAAATTAAAGACTATTTTAAACTTAAGATAAGGAGATACAAATACACTTTAAAATAAAAACTCAAAACGAACAGGAATTACTATCAAAGAATGAATGAACCCCAAAACGAACAGAAATTAAATAAACAATCATAGCAAACAACATACAAAAAGTACTAATATAAAAGAATAAACAGATCTTAAAGTGATTAATGCTTAGATTGAATATGAAAATCAAGGTCAAAACAAAAACGAATATTTTGCTATTAAAGTATTAATGAAACTTAAAACGAACAGAAATTAAATAAACAATCAATGCGAACAAACATATAATATACATTAATATAAGTGAACAAATAAATCTTAAAACGAGTGAAACTTAAATTGTATATGCAAATCAAGTTAGAATCGAATAAAAATAACAACAAACAAGAGTTTGGGTATTGTCTCACTGCGGAAGCCTATAACCTACTGCATCATTGGCGCTTTACTGAAAAAAAATCTTTGGTATGTTTTCACGTTTGCAACTTTAAGAAATCAAAAATTAATTAAGATTTTAGGGAATAAATATCAGCATATTTATATTAAATTTATAATGCACATTTCTTTTCAGTAAGCTCATTTGAATTTCTTTTCAGTAAAGAACAAATTATATTCTAGTTTTTAGAAAGCATAGGGGTCTTGAACCCTACTCACATTAATTTATGCTCGTTTTGAGCTTGACTCTAATATTTATTTTAATTTTTGTTCGTTTTGGGTTTCATTTATTTATTGATACTGATTTGGGGTAGTACACGACATTCTGTCATACCACGACAGAATGGGGCTGCTACGAGAATTAGCCTACCCCCACCCCCTAAATTGACCATGCAGATTCAAAAATACCAATGGCACTTGCTTGCGAGTGGTGGAACACTCCGAAACTTGACATTTTATTATATTTTGAAGTTTCATGCAAGAAAATGCATGTTCCACAAAGTTTAAGGTGCAGTTTTCCGCTCAAATAGAAATGCCTAGAAGCCATAAAATCTTTTCATAACAAACTAACACGATTAGTTAGAAAAAATGGCAGAGTTAAAAAAAATGGCAAAACTATCTGAGTCTTGAACAGTCTTGGAAAATATAAACAAAATCAAATTGAATATTAGATATATAATGATATTAATTGTTGAAAGATCCATTAGTTCAAGATTTTTTTTTTCACTGTAATTTTTATTTTCATTTTCAATGCTGTAAGAACTGGAAAATAATAAATTTGTAATATACGAGTAATTCGTTTTCAGTGACGCCCCAATGACACAGAAGGCTTTAGGTTTTTACAGTTAAAGAAGGGGGCAGTATCCAAATTTTGCTGGTAGTGAAACTATATTTGTCTTGACCAACCTTGAAAAGAACTAATAAATTAAAATGAATATTTGATGCATAATGCTATTAATTGCTAAAAGCTCATCAGTTCAAAATTTTACTGTAATTTTAATATTTATTTTCAATATTAAGTACAAAAGAAAACATTTGTAATATAATTCGGGATTTTAAGAATCCCTAAGGTAATATAATTCGAGATTGTAATGTAATATAATATAATTCCTAAATTAATAGCAAAATATTTGTTTTCGTTTTAAGCTTAATTTTCATATTCAAACTAAGCATTACTCGCTTTAAGATTTATTTATTCATTTATATTATTACTTGTTGTATGTTTTTTGCTATGATTGTTTATTTTATTTATGTTAGTTTTGGGTTTCATTTATTCTTTAATAGTAATTTCTGGTCGTTTTAAGTTTGAATTTTAACAGGTTTTTGTATCTCCTGAGCTTAAGTTTAAAATGGCCTTTACTTTTCTTTGAAAAACTTATTTTTCGAAAGTTTTTTGATAATTAATTTTTGTTCGTTTTTGATTGCAAAAAGTTTCAAGTTTTTATGGCATGGGGGGTGCTTACTGTCCGATTATTCTTGACTTTAAAAAACGGATCTAGAACTTTCAATTTAAATGAATGAGGCCTTTTTCAAAGTCTATACGATTACCTCTTTGATAAAAACCTTATATATGATCAATATACAGCTTGCATAACTTGAGGACAGTGATTGACAACAAGGAATGGATTGGAAAATAGCTCCAATAAGGGGATTTAGACGATTTCATTTGCTGACACAAACGGATCACAGCTCTTTTGAATTGACCTTAATAGGAATTAGTGTGTCAAAACCCTTTTGCATCTATCACAGAGTATGTATTTCAAACTTATAATTGGATAATTATAATAGATTTCCTATGTGTTATTCCCATACAAAACCCTTTCCCATAAGTTATAAACCCCCCTTAATAAGTTATGCCCCAGGACATAACTTACAACGCCTACCCCTGGATCCTGGTGGGCTGTGTCGACACTGGAGTTTTTTGTTATCAGAAATTTTAACTATTTTAACAAATTGTCTATCTCAAAATTTTTATTTGATGCATATAGGGCGTGGAGGAGGGAGAAGGGCTAGTTGCCCTTCAATCTCTTTTTACTCTTAAAAAGTAAACAAGAACTTTCAATTTTCAATCAAATGAGCCCCCTTTAAAGTTTATACGAGCATCCCTTCCATAAGAAATAATATGAAGGATTCGGAGAATTCTTAAATTACAACCCTTGCCCTGAGGGCTTTGGGGGAGTTGTAATCGTCTAAGACCTAATTTCCAGAACTTAAAACTACGTTTAATAAAATGGCTCTCTTAAAATTTTGATTGGATGTGTTTGGGGAAAAGGTGGGTGTGAGAGGGGAGTTAGTTGCCCTGAAATCACTTTCGACTATTACAAAGGGCAATCGAATGATCGGAATTTCCAACCGAATGATCCTTTTTTGATTGTTTTTACGACACCGCCTTCTATAAAAACCTTATATGCCCCCAGGGCATAGCTTAAAACCCTTGCCCTGAGGGTTGTGGGGGATTGTCCTCCTCAAAAACATATTTTCTATCTGAAAATCAACTAGACTGAACAAAATGGCTATCTCAAAATTTTGATTGAATGTGTTTGGGGGAATAATGGGCGGGGGGGGGGGGCTAGTTGCCCTCCAATCACTTCCGACTATTAAAAAGAGCACTAGCCCTTTGAATTTCCAATTGAATGAGCCTGTTTTGAAGTTTCTACGACAAAACCTTCTATAAAAACCTTATATGCCCCCAAGGAATAACTTAAAACGCTTGCCCTGAGGGTTGTGGGGGAGAGTCCTCCTCAAAAACATATTTTCTATCTGTAAATCAACTACACTGAACAAAATGGCTATCTCAAAAGTTTGATTGGATGTGTTTGGGGAAATGATGGGCGTAGTGAGGGGGGGGGGCTAGTTGCCCTCCAATCACTTTCAACTATTAAAAAGGGCATTAGCCCTTTAATTTCCAATCGAATGAGCCTTTTTGAAGTTTCTACGACAACACCTTCTATAAAAACCTTATATGCCTCCAGGGCATAACTTAAAACCCTTGCCCTGAGGGTTGTGGGGGAGTGTCCTCCTCAAAACTATATTTTCAATCTGGAAATCAATTACACTGAACAAAAATGGCTATCTCAAAATTTTGATTGGATGTGCTTGGGGGAATGATGGGCATAGGGGGGGGGGGGCGCAAGTTGCCTACCAAACCCTTTTGACTATTAAAAAGGGCCCAAGCCATTTGAATTTTCAAATCAATGAGCCTGTTTTTGAAGTTTATAAGACAACCCCTTCAATAAAAACCTTATATGCCCCAAGGGCATAACTTAAAACCCTTGCCCTAAGGGTTGTGGGGGAGTGACCTCCTCAAAAACGTATATTATATCTCTAAATCAACTACGCTGAACAAAATGGCTATCTCACAATTTTGATGGGATGTCTTTGGGGAAATGATGGGTGTGGGGGGGGGGGCTAGTTGCACTCCAATCAATATTGACTATTAGAAAGGGGACTATCCCTTTGAATTTCCAATCGAATGAGCCTTTTTTGAAGTTTCTACGACAACGCCTTCTATAAAAACCTTATAAGCCCCCAGGGCATATCTTGAAACCCTTGCCCTGGAGGTTCTGGGGGAGTGTCCTCAAAAACATATTTTCTATCCGGAAATCAACTACGCTGAACAAAATGGCTATCTCAAAATTTTGATTGGATGTGTTTTTGGAAATGATGGGCATGGGGGGGGGGGGCTAGTTGCCCTCCAATCACTTTCGACTATTAAAAATGGCACTACCCCTTTATTTTCCAATCGAATGAGCCTGCTTTGAAGTTTCTACGACAACGCGTTCTATAAAAACCTTGTATGCCCCCAGGGCATAACTTAAAACCGCTGCCCAGAGGGTTGTGGGGGAGTGTCCTCCTCAAAAATATATTTTCTATCTGGAAATCAACTACGCTGAACAAAATGGCTATCTGAAAATTTTGATTGGATGTGTTTGGGAGAATGAAGGGCGTGGGGGGGGGCTAGTTGCCCTCCAATCACTTTCGACTATTAAAAAGGGAACTAACCCTTTCATTTCCAATCGAATGAGCCTGTTTTGAAGTTTCTCCGACAATGCCTTCTATAAAAACCTTATATGCCCCCAGGGCAAAACTTTAAACCCTTGCCCTGAGGTTTGCGGGGGGACTTTTTAAAATTTAACCCCCCCCCCCCCCTTGGGTGGGGGGGGGAGGGGGGCTAGTTACAGTCCATTCCCTTTCGACTATTAAAAAGGGCACTAGCTCCTTAATTTCCAATCAAATGAGCCAGTTTTCAAGTTTCTACGACAACACCTTCTATATGAACTTATCTAACCCAAATGCAACATAAAACTCGTTCCCTGATGGAAGTGGGTGGTTATACTACTCACAAATACATTTTCTGTTTGGAAATCAACTACGCTGAAGAAAATATCTATCTAAAAATTTTGATAGGATGTTTTTGGCGAAATGATGGGCGTGGGACGACTAGCTGCCCTTCAACCATTTTCGACTATGAAAAAGGGCACTAGAACTCTCGATTTCCAATCAAACGAGCCCCCTTTGAAGCTTCTACGACGACCCCTTCCATATGAAGTGCCTCTGGGAAAAAAAATCAATAATAAAACATTGAAGACGTATGACCTTTACTATAGGCAACGCTACAGCGTTGCCTCTGATATGACAAGCAGTTACTGGATTAAATCAGACCTCACCGATGGAGTAAATAAAATATTAATATTCCTTGAATTACGAAGATGATGCGAAGACCTATCAGTGACGAAAGAAAGAGTAATTTGAAGGACAGCCACATCACCAACTACAAGGCTTGGAGGGATAGAAGGAGCCTGAGAAGAAAGTTTGAGGACGGAATTGATCACTTGCAAGGTTTTTCGAATATCTTTCCCACAATCCGAGAATTTTTTGGAATAATAAAGGCATTTAGCCTTCCGGCATAAAGAATTGAAAACATTCCTGCAGAGCTTGAATTGCTGAAGACGTGCAGCATTCAAAGATGGCTTTGCTGACTTAAAAGCTTTCCAACGATTATTTTTTCTTCTCAAACTCTTTAGAAGACCAGGGGTCACCCATTGGTTAAGAGGAATAGATCTTTTTGACCTAGAAGTAGAGGGAGACAGAGCATATACGTCAAAAATAGACTCCTTTACTGACTCATAAAAGGAATCAAACTTTGAACAAAAATCATTATCCTCATTCAAAATATTCCATGTCTTCTCAGCTAAATGAGATCTAAGGCGGATCAATTCATTCAAACTAAACCTAAAAGAAGCTGAAGCAGATGCTAGAGTGTCCCTACTCAATGTTTTTTCAAAGATAAAACTGGAAAATACAGGAAAATGGTCTGAAATATCACTCACTACAACAGAATTCCGAACCAAATTAAGAGACGAAAAAAGTTATTAATCAAAGACGTTGACGTATCAATTACACGTGTCGGAATACAGGTTGTTGGTAGAACCCCAGCAGTGAGCATATCTGAGAGAAAATCCACCGTAGTAGAGGAAGCCATGTCAATTAGATTTAATTTAAAGTTTCCCATTATTACAAGTTCATATGGACGTCTGCCTATTAAATCCAAGACCTCATCAAGCACCTGAAGAAAAGAAGGGACTGATCCACTGCGAGATCTATAAACATACCAATTATCAAAACCTTATTTTTTAATTTAACTTCAATAAACTGGGATTCAAAAACCCCTTCATCATTTCTTGAGAGATCTCTTCGAACTGTATACGGAAAAATGTCATAAATATGTAGTAATAGTCCCCCCTTTGCCATCCCACTGCGATTTAGTCGCTCCCTTTTGCAACTGGCTATATTTAAAAGCATTCCATTACTGGAATTAAGAAAAGTCTCACATAATCCGATAACGTCGGGTCGCTCATCAGAAACTATCTACCTCAGCTGATCAATCGATGAACATAAAGCCTGAGCATTAAGTTAAAGGACCGAAAAATGATCATCTCGTCTAGTAGCCCTCTTCAAATCAGAAAGATAATTACTATTAATTGATTGGGAAATATTTAGGGAATTTCTTTTAAATTGACCAATAGAATTATTAATAATGCTCAAAACATCTAAGGGGTTTCTTAGTAATTGAAGTAAACGCAGATCAAGGGAGTAAAAATCCCCAGAGCCTGAGTTAGAAAAATTCATATACGGAGACTTACGGAGACTATGCATCAAACCTGCACTGCGACACACAGAATAAAATAAATTAAAAAATAACTAAGAGGCTATAAATAAAAACAACAAATAAAAATAAATAAATAAATAAAATTACAACAATCATACCAATACTGCAAGATACTAAACATACCTAAAAAAAACGAAAACGCACACACAAAAAACAGCTTATTTAAAAAAAAAAACAAAGAAAAAAAATAAACAAACAAATCATAACTTCTAATACTAAATACAATCAGCAATAGACCCTATTTTCTTTATTGCTGACCCTACACTAGGCTTTGCCAATATCTGACCCTGATCTGACCACGCATTACGCGGACCATAAATGTCTTTAGCCGCATTCAAAATGTCCCGGCGACGCTTTGTTAGAGACTCCAATATAAAATACCAGTAGATGCAAGTCTAGCTTTTGCTTTAAACAGTTTTCGGGCAACATCTTTGCTTGAAAATTTAACAATGATCGGAGAAACTCTAGTAGAACTTTCTTCAGCTTAGAAGTTCGTTACATAAGTTAATTCGCAAGTTACGTGTATTTATTATTAATAAAAACGTTCGTAAATAAAATTAAACAAGTTTCGAGAAAGCCATTTAACCAAATAAAAGTAAAATTAATATGCAAATTTTGTTTTAATTATTCACGCACGGTGAGCCAAAATCAAAACCTACATTAATTCAAAAACGTTCAAAAATAAAATAAAAAAAAAACAAGTTTTTTTTAACTGAAAGTAAGGAGCGACATTAAAACTTAAAACGAACAGAAATTATTCCGTATATGAAAGGGGCTGTCCCCTTCTCAACGCCTCGCTCTTTACGCTAAAGTTTGACTTTCTCACAACTCATTTTTTTTTTAACAATAAAAAACTTTAGCGTAAAGAGCGAGGCGTTGAGAAGGGGACAGCCCCTTTCATATACGGAATAATTTCTGTTTGTTTTAAGTTTTAACGTCGTTCCTTACTTTCAGTTAAAAAAAACTTTTTTTTTATTTAATTTCAACTAAGGATTGGCACATTCGTTTGTTTTTCAGCAAAACGGCAGGCATGGAAACAGACGACCTAGTTATTGTTTTCTGTTCTGCTTCTCAGATTACAAACAACAGATGTTCTTCTTTCCTTAAATTCTTTAGTATTCAAGATAGAAAAAACAAGATTAACAAATTTTTTTAGCCTTACGGGGGAGTTTATATTGAAGTGTATTTTGTTGATTTTATTGATTGAATAAATTGATTGATTGATTGATTGAAAAAAAAGCAATTGTCTCTATCATTAATAGGCGGCGAAGTACTCCACAAGTTCTCAAATAGGTTTATTTATAGTAAAGCATAAAAGAATTTGATTTTTGAACTAAAAGGAATAATTTTAGATAAAATGTATAGTCCTCGAAAGCAAGACGAAGAAAAAGAACAAAAAAAACAGACCAGGTAGGTGCTTACGCAAATTGTGAGCACATTAAACATAAAGGACAAATCATGGTCTAAAAAACTCCAAAACAGACCAGATATCTGCTTGAGCGGCCCAAAATCGACTTTACAGCTTTCAGCAGGGGAAAAAAGCCCCTCTGTTGGTTTTACAAAATGACTTCCCTTCATGAATTAAAATTAAATGTATCTTAATGCAAATAATTCCTAACAGAAAAATAATTCCTATTCATGGAGGGGCATGTATAATGAATAGAAAAAAGAGAACCTAATACTAATAGCCTTAGAACAACCGGCCCAAAACTGAATCAAATTCAAACAAATTGTCGGTTTGGGATTGCTCCAGAAGAAAGGGCTGGGTAGGCGGAACATAGGCCCTATTTCAAGCTATAGAAAAAAAATTTGTTTTATCAAAATGGGCGATGAGGGTCCTAAACAAAAGATATCCTTATAAAGTTATATGCCACGAGTGTGATCTTATTTCCGTTTATCCAACATGATAAAGTGTGAATCTTTAGCCCATTTTTCCACTTATCGTACTTCTCAAAAATTTTCCAGAGAAAGGGTTTCTTGGATCACCAGCTTCAGACCTAAAAAGTCATAACCAGGATGTGTTTTTGGAAGAATAGTTTTCAAGGTGTAGACTACACCCTGATTATACTACGTAGGCCTTATGCATAGCCCTTTTGTAACTACGCGCTAACCCAAGGTATGATTTAGACGATCATTCTGGAATATGGCAACTAGGAGGGAATAATAAAGTTTATCCCTATAGTGTGAATGGTTCTAGGCGTTTACCCCCCCCCCGTAAAATACACCCGCGGAAAATACCCCCCCCCCCGTAAAATACACCCGCGGAAAATACCCCCCCCCCCTGGAAAATATGACTTCCGAAATTTGAGAATTTTATTTGAGTTTAATTTTTTTTTATTTCCGTAAGGGGGAGGATTTTTGGTATATGTGTATTACGGGCCACTCACTCAAGTTAACGCTGTGTAAAGTTTGAAAACACCAGTTTTTTCGTTAGTTTCTTCGTTACTTTAGAAATAAATTTGGGCTATAGATTGCACATTATGGGGGAGGGGGTAAAGTATAGGGGATCTGCATGCAAAATGTGTTTGGTACAATTATTCTGCATATTAGATAGATAGATAGAGAAGTGTATTTTAAAGCCAAATATACGACTATGCACATAGTAAAATAACATAAATGAAAGGCACAAATAACATAAACTTTGATCAGCGATCATCATAACACACTTAAATGAAACACTACATTAATCTAATAATAGTACTTAATACTTGGCAAAGCAGTCATTAAAAAAAAAACAGTTGACACTTGGAAAAAACACTTGACTGAAACGTTACGTTTACTTTAAATAAAATTCTGAATAAAACCAAAATAAAATTCTCAAATTTGGAAAGCCTTATTTTACACGGGGGTGTATATTCAGGGGGGGGGGGGGTATTTTCCGCGGGGGATATTTTACGGGGAGAATTTTCCAGGGGGTAATCACCGGGGGGTAAACGCCGGCCACCAGTGTGACTTATGCTATTAAAAATGTCAGCTTTTTAGTGTCTTGATTTTATATTGACTAATTGTTTACAAGTGAAATATAAACTTTCGACACATACCTTTAAAACCATGTTGCACAGAACCATTCATAGACACATAATTATCCAAGTTCCCATTTGAGGAAGCTCTATTTTTCACGCCCGCAAAATTATGAAGTTTTCCGTTGAAATAGACTCCATTTCTTCTATCCAAGCAATTATCATCACAAGACTCTGTATTAATACATTCATCAAAACAATCATAAGACGTATTTTGCCCATGGGGCGTCCACTGTCGAGGCCAAGACTCAGGGCACGTACAAAGACATCTACATTTATCTCTTTTATGAGGCAACTCACGGAAACATTCCCTCTCAAGAGAAAGTCCATTTTCACTTAAATGACCAGAAGGCCGGACAGAAGCAAGAGGTTGGCCATTATCCGGAATCATGGTCCTTCCATCATTTACACAAAAACTACGGATATCCCCGTTAGAAAAACTAGAAAGGTCAGTGATGCTTGTTGAGTATGAACTTCTTTTCTTCAAAGCAGGCATTAAATATTTGTGGTGTAGATCTGATTCACGTCTAAGAAAGGGGCCTGTAGAAAAGAATGAACTGGAATGTTCACTTTCCTTAGCGCGTATGTTACTCGGTTTATCCTCAAATCCGATTGGCGGGGGTAGAAGAACTTCAACTGACGAATTTTTATGGTAACTGCGAGAACACATAGGGCAATGTCTCTCACGCTGCTTTCGTTTTTCTTTCGCCATCTCAGCTCTCATTCGGACTGTCCAAGCTAAGCCAAATAAAGCCATCCGGCAGAATCATTCCACAAAAGAAAAATATTTTTCACTTCGTCGACAAACTGAATTCCCTTTGTATTTTTGAAGCAAACTGAAAATTTTCTGTGAAGACTTAGAAGTTCACGTAATGACTATTTTCAGTTTTATCGTTTTTCTTACTGCACTTCTATTTCTTCTCAGAAGAGTTCAAAAAAGATTCATATCATAACTAAATAGAACATTCTGCAGCTACCATATTGTGATAGAGCAAGCCTGAGCTCAAACAAGTGAGTTGAGCAATTATTGTGCATTTTGAGATAGGCAAATTAGTGCAGTCAAATTTCTTCCTACTTAAAAAAAGGTTAAACTCAAATTTGAAACTATAATCTAAAAACAGAAACATTAATTTCAAATCCTAAGTATCTTCCTTATCATTCCTCGGAAGCAAACGCATGATATGCCCCCCAAAAATCCTTCAGATCTCTTGTTCAAAATTAGATCCATCAGTTGTTTCTTTAAAGAAAATTTATCTACTGTAAAACTGGGAAAACGTGACTCCAGCAGTTTTGCTTAGCCCTACTGATAAAGAATAGAAAATCCAGTTGATGCTCAAGTGAAAGTAATAGAGTATGATTATTGGATTGAGACGAAAAATGAGGGCCCGTAACAAAACTATTACCTGAAAATAGTATATACTAAATATTTTCTGTATCACAAATTAAGAGATTTTACCAACTTGCTTTCTAAATAAATATCTCTCATATTCTTTAAACCGAGCTGTAAACATGCCAATTATATCATATCTATAAAATTTAAAAACAATATGCATTTCAAGTTTCGATTTGTAACGTACACAACATCTCGCCTTGTGAAAGCAAGAATGTCGTACCTGACACCCCTAGTCAAAATCGAGTTACGAACCATACCAGAGTTATTTTGTACGAACTTTCTAATGGTGTAGTTCGTTTTGTTCTACGATGAGTGCCGGATGAGTAAATCAAAAATTCTATATTAAGTGCAGGTTTTTCAATTTTGTGAAAGCCAAAATTATCGCGACTGACCGGATGGTTAACCTCCGGCCAGTTACGACATCAAATGAACAAACTTTGTTCATCAAATGAACAAAGTGCTGGATCTTCAGCAGGCCTCCAATATCTATAAATACGCTAATGTTCCATTTTCCAAAGTTTAACAACTTCAATATAAACAAGACTACTCGAAAAGAGTCAGTTACACTGTCGTTTTCTAACGAATCAGTCTCTGAAATAAACATTGCTCTGAAGGATAAACTAAAGGCAAGGAAAGACACTTCTTCCACAAAAGTGGTTGAGTTTCTTGTTGTCCCAAAGCTGTTGTATTTCAAACCTGTTATTCCTATTGAAAAAATCGAAGATGTGCAATCTGCCTACAGATTTATGTCTCTTCTAAATGTGGAGTAGTACAAATGTGTTTTTACAAGCATGAATCAAGACAACAACCACCCACCCACTGCAGTACAGAGAACATGCACAGAAGAAGAAGCTGCAACTCCCTTCTCCTCATAAAAACAATCTGAGAAAGCGGAAAGGCAGTCAGTAAAGACCCGATAAGTTGCCTTGTTTTTTTTTTACCAAGTAGTCGAAATTTCTGAAGTTGAATTATGATCACTTTGTATTAAATTCAGTTTAAATGACCCAAGTAGTACAAAAAGATAGAAATGCCACATTTAGGCTCTAAAATAAGGCTTGTCTATTCCTTAGAAGACCTTGATAATAAATTGTTATAACAAAATGGAAAAGGAACCCAAACACTAAAAGTGGCCCTCTTTAGTTCAGAGCGAGCATAAAGGAAAAAAAATCCTAACGAATATTTTTAGAATAAAAACGAAAATTGATACTAAGAATAGCATATTATATCAATGACAAAGTTGCGATAACGATAACAGGCCAAATCCAGAAACATTCTCTTAACAAATTTTACTATTATTAGGTGCGTGTCGTGTATCGATTCTTTCAGTTGTTAGTCGTGTTCAGTAGCAAAAGAAGACGGTACTTGTCTGTTATATGTCCTATGTATATAGAAACTAAGTAGAATCGGTTTCTTCGTTGGTTTCTTTCATCCTAGCGTGAGACAAGACAAAGATAGGTGATAGAATAAATCGGATATATATTTTCCCACTTCCCATTTCAAAGTGTCAACATCAAAATTGGATATTATATGGACATTAATAATTCAGTAAGTTTTAGGGAAGAAAATAAAAAATTCGCAATAGGGAATAGTGACGTATAATCCTGACATATTTGTATTAACCTTCTTATGTGTCTACCGATCTACTGACCAAATTTCATAACATTTAAATATATAGTGTGCCAAGCTGTTTTTTATGTAACCCTAATTGACAAGCAGAAGAGGGGCAGTAAACCCGTGGCAAGTGCCGTTGTACCTGCCGGAAATCTCCCTTAAACTGCGGGAATCAGGTTGAACGAGGGCTGACACTTCCCTTGTTTATTGGGGTTAAACCGGTTTCAAGCATGGGAGAAACTATAATGCTAAATGCCGTGTTGAACTATATATCGCGATCAATGGCTGTCGGAATAAAGAAGAAAGTGTTTTTAAAACGAGCTGTGGAGTTTTTTGCTAGTGACTCGATTTTAAAGGCAAAAGGACTGTTAACCAAGGAGGCCAAAACTGGTGATCGATTTACGAAATGCGAGCAAGATGAGGATAATTTAGTGGATATTGCTAAGCTGCTTGCACGATGCGCTAAAGAAATAATAAAACTCACGAAGTTCGTTGTATTTGATCCCAAAGAAGTACCGGCCAGTGGAGCAAAAGTAGGTGCATATGTTATATCGTCAGTGAATGAACTGCGACGGCAGTTCTTGGATTTTCTCGAGCGTTACAACCAAGTTCCGCTCCCATGCCCGCCAGGCAATTCTGCAAGTAACGGTAGGCAACCTAATCCCACCCAGATAGACATTCTCCACTACCTTATTCCGTAGTTCTGAAGAACCCGCCCCCCCCCCCCACTGACACGCCAGAAGACCGAAAAAAATTTCTTACGAGCATGTGCGGAGAAGACCTATCGGTCGATGATGTTGAATTGAAAAGAAACCTATCTGAATGGCGGCTTGTTGTTAAAACGAAGGAAGGTGAAATCCCCAGTTTTTATAGGTGTGATAAAAAACATCCCAACCACACATGATGCTGACACGGCGAAAGCCCTCGTTTCAGGTTGCGAAAGGGCAGAGCGATGTGGTGCTAGTCGAACCTATAAGTTGTACTTTTCCTCTCGTTATCAGCTAGATCTGGCTATGAAAAGACCACAAAAACTACATTTTGAACGTTTTCCGATTGAAGAATTTGTGTACCTCCCAAAACGGTGCTATAATTGCCAGAAATTTGACCACATTTCAGCGGCGTGCTCCGCTCCCCAGTTTTGTCCACGTTGCGGGGTCCAAGGCCATACTTCGAATGCTAGTACCCCATACACGGAACCAATTGGATGCGTAACATGTAAGTCGACAAAACATACATGTCAGTCATTCCAATACCCTGAGATGAAAAAGCAAATCGGAAAACAAAACGCTCCGATGAATGAACAGAATACTAGGATTGTGTCTTGGAATGTGAATGAAGGTGTGTCTCACAGAACCCGTTCAATTGAAGAACTATGTCGGCGCAGAGATATTCTGTTCATCTAAGAACAATTACTGACAAATGATAGCCTCAGCCTGCTCAAGTTTTCGGACAATCATACATTTTATTTTGTACCAGCCAAGTCTCGTCAACACGGGAGGCCCTCTGGTGGACTAGCGATCGTATGTAGTTCTGCCGTTCATTTCGAGAGTCTTCATGCAGCTAAAAACTTTATGGGTATAAGGGTTGGGAACCTGGTGATTGTCAATGTCTACCTTCCTACAAACTAAAGCGACGAAGAACCGGATAACCGATTCTCGAAAGCAGTACGAGCTTTTGCAAAGTGCCTCAAGACTACTATGTTGTCCAAACTGGAATGTGTTATAATCGGAGGCTACAACTGTAATCTAGCCGACGACTCGTCTCCTCGGTCCCAGCTGATCCTAAGTGCACTTGAAAGTCGGTATCGTGTGCTCCCAAAAGACAAAGATTTCACATTTGTTCATACTAGTGGTTCAGTCTCAAATATAGACCAAGTGGCAGGCACACCAAACGTGAGTGGCACAGTGAGTGTACTAATGAGAAGTCACTCCGCCGACCACATCCCAGTTGAAGCATGTGTTAATGTGTGCATCCCAAAGGACAAAAGTACTTCACAGTGGTATTAAATAAAAGATTGGTCAAAGACCGACTTCCCGCTTTATCGGACAACTTGATTCTGTGCTATCAAACTCGAGTATTCCGGACTTTACCGTATCTGTTTCGGATGTAACTGCAAATGCCTATAGGTTGAAAAAGAAAAAATCACGTGGAGCTGACAGTTTGTGTGCACTTCACCTTGTGAATGGTACTCGTCTTTTGTATGAAATGTTAACATTATTGTACCAGATCATATTCGTAGTCGGTTTTGTACCCGATGTTTTCTGTAAAGGGCAACTTACGCCCATCCTGAAAAAAGGGAAACCAGCTAACATATGCTCCTCATATTGCCCAGTTACTATGTCGCCAGTTTTATGCAAGCTTCTAGAAATGCTTATATTGTCAAATAGTAGACACTATTGCCAAATGCCAAACCACAAGTTTGGTTTTACGGTGGGGCTCGGTCGCGCTGATGCTCTGTTCACCATTGCTGCTATTTTGTCTGATTCTGAGGCATCGGGTGATCCACTAGTTATTGGCTCTTTTGATGTGAGCCGGGCTTTTGACTCGTCGGTGCACACGCAGATCCTTCTGAAGCGTATAAACAAGGGATAAATTTGTGCATTGTCACAGTATTATATTATATGTACAATAACGTTAGAGCGCAAATCAAAATGCCCTCAAATCCGGTTGAATCCGCTGTTGTACCGGTCCATAAAGGAGTCAGGCAAGGTTCAGTTGTGTCTCCCAGTTTGTACACCAATAGTGTTCTACCGGCACAAGCCCAAGTAGCTACTTCTTGTGTTTCAAAAGGGACAGATGTTTCATTGATGACGTATGCTGACGACTTGCTTAATTTGAACAGGTCCACTGATCGACTATCGAACAATTTAGATGTGTTGAATAGGGAATACAATAACGTAGGTTCGTCGTTTAATGTGTCAAAATCTGTCATCTTCTTTTTCAATGCGGAGCAGTGCGAAGAAGAAATCCATTTGGGGGATTCAGTTGTGAAACCATCTGAGAGTTTTCCTTACCTTGGTTTACCAATTGGTTGAGGCCTCCACTCCACCGGGACGCTGCTTATACGCCACGTAAAAGTGAAAATCCGGATCGTGTACGGGTCAATTATTGGTAATAGACATCGGTTCTGCCGTAAATATCTTGCGTCGCTGTATAATGCCATTGCCCTTCCCCATGTACTGTATATAGCACCTTTCTGGAAATACCTTTCGTCCGCTCCGTCTGCAAAAGTAAGAGTTATGTTTTTCCGATTCGTGAAGTTCCTTCTGAGACTTCCACCATGGACTAGTAACTCCTATATCATGCGTAATTATGGTGTATCCGATCCAACAGTCTGTGTTAACCGTGTCGCCGAGAATTTTTGAAAAACGCAAAGGAAAGAGCGAACCCGTTGCTAGCCATCCTGTGCAGGTAGTTTTGCAAATGTACATCAAATATGTTTGGTGATGTTCCCTAATGTGACTTTTCTTTTCTTTTTCCTTTGTTATACTCCGTTTTAATTCCATGTGAATTTTCGGGCAATAAATTTAGATACTTACTTACTTATAATTTTGACTATATATTTGCACATTAGGGGGTAGGGGTAAACTTTCTGGACAGTGTGAAGTTAGAAAAAAATTCTTATTTCATAATATGCAGAATAATTGTACCTAAAAATTTTGCATACAAACCCGTTATACTTTGCCGCCCCCTCCCCCCAATGTGAAAATATATAGCTGAAATTTGTTAAAAAAGCATTATATTTCCATCATATTTTTTGATATTTCATTAGGAATAAGCGTCAGAGAAACATATTTTACTTTCTACTTAGCTTCAATGTACAAAAGCGCAATAACACAGGCGCTATAGTATACAAGTACCAGAAAAGTATAACAGACGCTATAACAGACAAGTAATACGCAAAATAACTATTACGAAATTAATTTCGTAAAATAATTACTGTTATTTAAAATTTTTACCATAGATAAAGGCCATATCCAGGATTTAAGTTCAGGGGAGAGGGTTCAAAAACATTAAAAAACGCGTCAAAATTTGTTTATACGCATTTTTGTTACGTTTTTACAAGTCGGACGAACATTTCGGGGAGGGGAGGAGGTCCAACTCCCTGCCCCCTGGATACGGCCTTGACTTTATGTACAGGTGTAATTGTCACTAGGGCTAACAGTATTGAGCCAAACTTCTTCTCCAAACACACAAAGATGTGCAAGAAATGACAAATGAAGATATTTTTTTTTTTATTTTGGAAATAAAATAAATTCTTGAAGAATTATGTTACCAGCCATAATAACACTCGATCTTTCAGCTTTGATCCATCCCTTGGCACTGGTGCCAAACGGCAAACAGTTTACAGACGGGGATTTTTTGAAAAATGTATTCGACGCCTTCAAGCTAGAACAGTTCCACGAGATGTTGAAGATATGGTCGAAAAAATTCGTGAACAGAACAAAGCTGATGTGTAGTCTAGTGACATAACTAGTATGAAAGTTGATGAAAATACATTCACTAAAGGACTGTTTTAAATAAAAAATATTGCTGACCCAAACATACCAATAATATTAACATTTTGACTGATTTTGACCGGCAGCCATAGGCTGCCGATTTGTCTTTCCCAAGATCCCAAGTTCAGGAGTAGAATTTCAAGATCTCGGGAAAATCCCAAGGAGCAGCAGACCTGGGCGTCAGCTTCCGACTGTAACAAATGAAACCCGGTGTTTGGCCCGAGGTTCAATCCGTTCAGAGGAAAAACTACGCTATGGAGTGTCTGATCCTCAAAGGAGAGTTTCAAAACTTCCTCTTGTGCAGCCCTTTTTTATCACACTGGGCTTCACAACGCACTTCAATAGCGAAGTAAATATAGCTCTGGTGCTACTCAGAATCCTGTTAACGCGAATTACTCTGCTCTGAAACTCCAGATTGAGCAAAATGAATTTCTTCAGCGTGAAAGACAGGACATACAGATATGCTTAGCAGAAGAGATCGTTCATGAAACGATAAATCGACCTTGCCCTCTCCTGACTGGCCCTATCAGTGTCAGGGTTGTTAGATTGATCACCGAGGAACAGAACGAAGGCCCTCCACTGTTCTAAAACTCTGTTAACCGCTGCTTCAAGAGACAGCCATCGTGTTGCACTGATAGAAAGTAGTCTGTGTTTGGCAATTTTCGTAAACTTCTGAAATTGTTCATATTCCTTCACTCATTTGGGATTAAAACCAATATAGTTGACTAGGTTTCTAATAAAGTCTTCCACACTTTCAGGTAAGAGTTCGCGCTTCAGGTTTTCAAAGCTTCACGCAATATAGTGATGGCGATGAAGAGGTGGGAGGGACAGAAACTGAAGCCATAGAATAAAAAATATAAATTCAGACAGAGAAAAATGTTCAAATTTTATTCAACAGAATGAAACTTGACACAAAAATAATTTAACATATTTTTTTTATATTTCTTGTAACTTTACTAAAAAACCTATTAAACTTGATTTTTTTCAAAAACTTACTAAATTTAACCTCGATTTACTAAATTTACTAATTCGGGATCTTTTTTACTAAATTTAGCAAAATTTTACTAAATGTGGCAACCATAACTATTATACAAAGCCGGACCGAGATGTAAGTGCTCCGGATAACATTTAAACAACCATAAACATAGGCGACATTCGATTTTTTCACGGGTAAACAAGTCAGATTTCTCTTAAACGCAAAACTTGGCTTCACCTTTGTAACACTAAATTTTAAAGAATCTAATTTTAAATTAATTTATTTCAATGCAAATACAAAGGTCGGTCATTAGTAGTGCAATGTTATTATTAGATGATTTTAGGTATTACAAGTAGGTTTCGAAGGCTCGAGTTAGTTTCAAAGGCATTTTGAGAAGGTTTCTGCCAAAATACGCTTTCCAGGGTAATATATACACGGACCGCTGATGGCAGATTAGAAGGGAGGAGCTGTTTGTACGCGCCGAGGATGTAGTAGCCAAAAATCACAAAGCCGTGATCTTACTGTTATATTATTTATATGCAGTAGTCCAAAACAACCAACATAGCAATAAAACCCCAAATTTAGTCCATAGAAATAGAAGAAGTTTTCATTCACCAAAATAGCTGATGACCAAAATAATGAAAAAGTTAAGAAATCGGCTTCGCTAAACATAGGATAAGCGATTGACGTCTTGATTGAATATTAATTTTTGAAATCACACCAACTCATACAACCTCAAATGAGCTCGACCAAAAGAAAAGCCAACAATTTCCTTCATATTTTCCCGTAAGATTTTTTAAATCAACCTGGAGCTAAATATTTATTCTCAACGTAGATCAAGACTAATACATTCAACATCGAGACTAGTTTCTTTCTTTTCTTCATCTGTCGGATAAATGTGTTCGTCTTGCTATTAAGCTGTGTCAACAAAAGAACAGTAACCAACGATAGAATGCTTCACCCTTCGTCTATAAGAATCGTTAAATCCAAAGGTAAGCAGAATAAATCAATCACAGCACATATGAGCCCATCTTTGGGATATTTGCCGGTAAAGATTGTAAGTAACAAAACATTTACAATAGCTTAGAATAGATTACAATACTTACAAGAAAACAACTTTTGCCTCCAAACGAAGGACAAAGTAAAGAATAACGATAAAGTCGTTTTTCTAAGTTTTTGAGATTTTTTTTTTTTTAATTTCACTATTTTTAGTCTTGGGCAAATCTTTTAGGAGAGACAATTAGCTTTTCATATTCCATCCTAACACAAGTTTCATTATTCATATTTTACAAACAGCCACCGCAAAACCTTTCACACTAACAATGCCGTATCCAGGGGGGTTACGTTGTTCAACCCTACTCTACCCCCACCCCCCTCCCCGCCTAAATGTTTGTCCAATTAGCAAAAACGTAAAAAATGCATATAAATAAATTGTTGATGCAACTTTTAGTTTTTTGTAATCCCCCCCCCCCAGAAGAAACATCCTGGATAGTGCCTTGCACACTTAATATAGATTAAAGTTTATCTTACGCAAGTTTCAGTATGTTATTTTTCTGCTCTCAGACGAAAATTTTGCTATTGCTCCATAGCTGAGATTTAATTATATCCATCAATCCAATCAAATTCTTTAACTTTGGTGTACAGGTTTTTTTTATATTAAGAATACGTTGAAAATTGGCTAAAATCGTTGATAAGTCATATATATATATATATATATATATATATATATATATATATATATATATATATATATATATATATATATATATATATATATATATATATATATATATATATATATATATATATATGCCCTAATCAGCCATACATGTGCCATAAGCAATGATATGTGCCATAATCAGCCATCCATTCTTCATCAAAATTATCATTGGTTGTTTCAACATTGGCTAGGTTAGGCAACCCCCTTCTTACACTCCTTGATGAAGCAGTTGTATCATTAATTGGTGTAAACGACTGAAAGGGAAATTTCACATCTATGTCATCTGCAACAACTTTGTCTGCTATGTCATTCTCTGCAGCAGCAGTTCT
Source organism: Artemia sp. Qi Xiang Cuo (assembly GCF_049724085.1). Taxonomy (NCBI): domain Eukaryota; kingdom Metazoa; phylum Arthropoda; class Branchiopoda; order Anostraca; family Artemiidae; genus Artemia; species Artemia sp. Qi Xiang Cuo. The sequence goes on along the minus strand of NC_142811.1, from coordinate 40,455,794 downwards.
AGAGAGTACCCTTGCTGCTATTGAGGTGGCTTGACTCTCGAGGCGTTTCCTGTTATCAGATATTAGTCTTTCTTGTTCATTTTTTAATAATTCTTTAAAACCCAGTCTCCGATTATTCTCTTCAATGAAACAATTAAATAAAATTTTCTCCTCAACTGGTTTTCCTAAAACTGCTTTTCTTGACTCTTTATAGAGTTGAGTTCTTGTTCTTGTTTTTATTCCCTGCGTGGTGTACAATTTTTATAGTTTTAATTTTTATATTTTTATTTTAATTCTTTTTTCGTGTTTCTGTGGGTTTAGTTATCGCAGCAGGGTAAAATAAAGTTTAACAATGGAGCTATGGAGGAGATATGGAGCAACTACTTATCAGAGATTTCAAAGTTTTTTTTTTTTTAACAAAACAGATATCTAAAAATGTTATCGGATATCGTAGGGGTTAGAAGAGGGCCAAATAGTAGAAAAGGGACCAAGAGGGAGGCTGTTTGCCTTCCAGTAGCTTTCAGTGTTTAAATGGGACACCACAACTTTGAATTTTCAATCGAATGATCCCCTTCAGCAGTTTCTAAAACGGTCTCTTTCATTTGAACTGAATGACAAAAAAGTGTTGGTCCTTTTCTTGCCCTTTCTGGGCTGCCGTTTGAGGGGGATCAATTTTTCTTCTGCATTGGGGCCCCCTTAGCCAAACGTTTCACATAGATTTCGGGCCTATCAAAAAAATCCAGCAATTTTTGAGCCCCCTTTGCAAGAGTAGGGACAAATTTCAAATGTTATACTTTAGTTCTACTTGGTCCAAGAACTTAGGGCTGTATGTTTCATGTTGATCAGGAAAAAATTTTGTGTAGATCTTTTCCGAGCTTCACTAACCCCTCCCCCTCCCCACAACAGATGTTTATGATGTTTTTGAGCTAGAAAATAATCCCTGAAAGTTTCACGTGACCGGACTCTCAAGCCCAAACATGCCCTCTCCCTATAAAATCTATCTTTAAAGCTGACATTTTGCATAATTTACGGCCTTTATCCCATGGGCTCTGGGGGTTATGCCCTCCTTATGTACAAATTTATTGATGTTTTCAACTATTCTGAACAAAATGGTTAACTCGAAATGTTGATCAGATGTCCTAAGGGGATTACAGAAGGAACGAATACAAAAAAGCTTCCAGGACAGTGGGTTGTTGCTCGTTTTGACTTTTAAAATAGGCGCTAGAACTCCTAATTTCCGATCAAATAAGCATCCTCCGAAGTTTCTACGACCACGAGAGGGAGTTGAGGAGGGACAGCCCCCTCTGATACAGAATAAATTCTCTCAAATTAAGGTTTAATGTCACTTTTTACTTTGATAATCAAGACGTAGACCAAAAATATTCACGGAAATCAAGAGGAAATAGATATCAATTTCTACCTGCGCCACCAATTTCCCTAGAACTAATTCTATATTTACCTGAAGGTACAATGAGAGTTCGGATGTTTTGAAATTAGCACGCACTCTTTGAGGCATCTGAACCCCCCCCCCCCCCCCCTCGCCTACAAAATGATCCACCACCCGTCATTCATAATAGCCGACATAATTACACTTACACATCATTGCATAAAATTTTTATGAAATATGAAGCAAAATAGTTTGGTTAAATGGAGCCTTAAAATAAATGTCATAAACATTTTTTTGCGATAAGAAGGGTGGCATCACCCGGCATCACGCTTCTTCAGGCTAAGTCTAAATGATAAAAGAAAACAGATTAATTCCACTCCTCTGCCATAACCCTTCCTGTATTTACCTGGAGGCTAATGCATATATATATATATATATATATATATATATATATATATATATGTATATATATATATATATATATATATATATATATATATATATATATATATATATATATATATATATATATATATATATATATATATATATGTATATATATATATATATATATATATATATACATATATATATATATATATATATATATATATATATATATAGTACCGGGAGCACTCGGTACGCGGAAGGCTTCCATATATATATATATATATATATATATATATATATATATATATATATATATATATAGATTCTCACTGTCGCTTGCCTTCTAAAACGCAGACAATTTGAGCCTTTTCTTGATGTCATGACGTCCAAATCGATCTTAAATTAGAAATGGTGCCTTTGTAAAATTATATTTTTTTTTATTGGATCTGAGTTTTTGCTTCGGCTCGTCTTTTGTCATTATGAAAGATATATCGCCAAACCATTGTTTCTTTCAATTGTTCAGGTGGTGGGACAAAAACTTCTTTTTCTTCCAAATTTATCTTGTCCAGATTTTTAATTTTACAAGGTGTGGAAGACATTGTCGACCACCTTTGTTTCCTTTCATTTGTTCAGATGGTGGGGCAAAAACTTCTTCTTTTGCCTTGGTTTCTCTTTTGTCATTCTGAAAGACAAATTATCAAAACTTTTTTCGTTTCAGTTGTTCATTTGATGGGACAAAAACTTCTATTTCATCCAACACTTTATCCAGTCTATATTTTTGATTTTCAAATGTATGGTAGGTATTGATGTCCTTTATTCATGTCAAAATCCAAAACCCAATCATCATCTCTATCATTTTCAATTTGTTTGGTTCGTTACGCCTCGGCTTATCTTTCATCAGTATGAAATACATATCGCTGAACCTTTGTTTTTTAACAAAGGCATGGTAGGCAATGATGACCTTATCCATTTCAAAATCCCAAACCCGATCATCATCACTATCATTTTCAGTTTTGAGACGTTGTGATTCTCGCTGTCCAGGTTGATATTCATTAAGCCGCTGCTCTTAATTTTCATTTTGAATCCCTCACTTGTTCGGTGTCGTACGTCTTCTAACCACTTATTTCTTTGCTGTTCTTTTTCATTTTTAACAATTGTCATTTTCGAATAACTTCGAACCGCCCGTGTCTTTGCTCTTCATTATCATTCTTGAAACGTTTTTGGATTTTGATTACTTCAGACAATTTAGCAATGGCCTTTGTTTTAGCTGTCCGTATTGGTGTTGTCGCAATTGATGGTCCAGGCTGTAAAATTTCACATCCTATCACATTTGATAGTTCAGGTGTTGGTTCCAAAGAATAATCATTTATAGTAACTGCAACTACAATTTTTTGTTTTTTGGGCCTTCCAACAGACATCATATTGTATAAATAACTGTTGTGTTGGAAACTCAACAATCTTATTTATGATGTGCATAACATCATATAAGAAAATACTTATATGATGTCTTAAGAAATGCTTATATGATGTACTAACATAGTACATGACGTAATTTCCAAAAAGCAAAATTAAGGCTCTTAACGATTTTCTCAGAATTTTGACCGATCTAGATCGTTTTTTTTTTTTTTTTTATATGAGAACATACTAAGGTACTAATTTTCCCTAAAAAATTTGGAGCCATTTTCGAGAAACAGAATAAATATATACATATACAATTATTGCTCGTATATATAATATATATATATATATATATATATATATATATATATATATATATATATATATATATATATATATATATATATATATATACATATATATATATATATATATATATATATATATATATATATATATATATATATATATATATATATATATATATATATATATATATATATATATATATATATATATATATATATATATATATATATATATATATATATATGTATATATATATGCCGAACCTTTTGGACATGTCGCCGAACGTTTTTGGATTTTGATTACTTTAGGCACTTTAGCAATGGTCTTTGCTTTCGCTGCCAGTATTGGTGTTGTCGCAATTGATGGTGCGAATTCCGTTTCTTGGGCCTTCCAACGGGCATTACATTATATAAATGACTAACGCGTTGGAAACTCAACAAACTTATTTATGCTATGCATGACATCACAAAAGAAAATGCTTATATGATGTCATGATGATGAGGCTATATATATATATATATATATATATATATATATATATATATATATATATATATATATATATATATATATATATATATATATATATATATATATATATATATATATATATATATATATATATATATATATATATATATATATATTATCGCTGAACCTTACTTTCTTTTAATTGTTCAGGTGGTGGGACAAACACTTTTTTTTTTTTTTTTCAACGAATTATCAAGTCCAGGTTTTTGATTTTTCAAAGGTATGGCAGGCATTGATGACCACCTTTGTTTCTTTTAATTGTTCCAGTGGTGGGACAAAAACTTCGTCTTTTGCCTCGGCTTGTCTTTGCTCATTATGAAAGACATCGCCAAACGTTTTCAAAGGTATGGTAGGCATTGATGACTTTATCCATGTCAAAGTCCAAAACCAGTCATCAACGCTATCATTTTCAATTTGTTTGGTTTGTTTTGTCTCGGCTTGTCTTTCGTCATTATGAAATACATATCGCCGAACCTTTCGGACATGTCGCCGAACGTTTTTGGATTTTGATTACTTTAGGCACTTTAGCAATGGTCTTTGCTTTCGCTGCCAATATTGGTGTTGTCGCAATTGATGGTGCGAATTCCGTTTCTTGGGCCTTCCAACGGGCATTACATTAAATAAATGACTAACGCGTTGGAAACTCAACAAACTTATTTATTTTATGCATGACATCACAAAAGAAAATGCTTATATGATGTCATGATGTCATGACATATGATGTCATGATGCAGTAAGAAATGCTTATATGATGTACTAACATAGTACATGGTGTCATTTGCAAAAACCAAAATTAAGGCTCTTAACGAATTTTCTCAGACTTCTGACCTATCTAGATCGTTTTTTTTTTTTGCTCGAGAATATCCCATGATACCAATATTACCGAAAAAATATGAAGCCTTTTTCGAGAAAAAACACATAAATATATAAATGCATATACAATTATTGCTCGTTCATATACATATATATATATATATATATATATATATATATATATATATATATATATATATATATATATATATATATATATATATATATATATATATATATATATATATATATATCCCAAATGGGAGGTCAAGGTGCCCCCAATAATAAAAAAAATTTACGTCACTTCTTAATTGTAAAAATTCGGAATTTCAAATGAAAAAATATCCCCGTCCCCTCTATAATCTTTTTTTTGCAAATATACCTCCCTTGCAAAATCAATACAGGTGCTTTTGCTACCGAACAGAAATTAAGTTAATTATAAAGCGATTTACGGTAATATGAAAACGGTACTGGCGCATTATTCGGGCACCGCTATATACTGCATGTGGAATGTCAAACGGGAAATGCTACAGTCAAACGGGAGAGACATATAACCAGCACTAAAACAGTTGTTAGAGTGGAATTGATCTAATATGAAAATAACCTAATCTAACCATGTTAGGTTAGGTGAAAGACATTACAGCGTTCTGGGGGCATAATTGTAACTTGTAATTCTTATTATTTTGTTCATAAGCCATTATAACCGAGTATCAGTCTCTCCCGTTTGACTGTAGCATTTTCCGGAAGTTTTACCATGAAAACTTCCGGGAATCTTTTACCAAAAATTGCATGAGGGCTCCAAATAAAACTATTGACTGAAATCAAGCTATGCAGTAGTTGCTAGTATAGCATATAAAACAAATCATCGTTGTAAATAAGTAAACCTTCCAGATAAAATTAGCTATATTCCTCAGTTCGTCACTGCATATTATATTCCTTCCACAGGTGCTTTCGTACAAACAAGTCACACTATTTTATTTACTTTACTTTTTTTTGAATACCAAAGACTAGTCTTGATCAAACAAATTTCAAATCTTTTGATTCATCAACAAATATCAAAATTCATGCATTTTAGCAACCACTCTAGTGTGTTTCAAGATCGCCTTTACCATTCGTTCTCCCATCATTCATTCTAAGGAAATAAGATGCTGAAGGGGACTCTCTTCGACCCGTCATATTCTTCACACTACCTGTCATTCTTCACTATTTTATTCCAATATTAATATATATGAGCGCTATCAACAACTCTGTAGACCATATATATTCTATTGAATTCAATTTCGGTTTCATCAACAGCATTGAAGAATCACAGACTCGATTTGTCCAATAATCACCTTAGTATGCTCCAATTCAACCAAAAATACACGCGTGCACTTCAATAATTTAGAACTCTGAAGACTTTTTCACACACAATTCAACTGATTTTCGCTATTGTTAAACTACATAAGATTGCCAAATTTCAAATTATCCAAGCTTATTCAAATTTTATACACCTGCACACATAAAGTAAAAGCAGATCGCATATTCCATTCACTCTTATGGAAAACAAATTTACTCATCAAACTGTTCTTCGTACACATTTCCTCATATGCTCATGCCTATTTTAGCAACATTTAGCCTCTTTAAAACTTCTGCAAACCATAAATTTAATACACAACTATTTGAACATGATTTCAATATTTTCAAATCTGTACAAATTTAAAACACATCTTTCAGACATTCTGGCGATACAGAATACTGAATGATTCTTGTCGAATGTAATTTCTTAGGATATTCTCCCACAGAGCCGAGAGCAACGCGCAGATTATCCCAGGATTCCTCCTTTGAAAGAATTAAAAAGACGAGCAAAACGACTTTAGAAAATTACCAACCTTACACAAGAGGCAAAAAACTAGCAGTATCACAAATGATCGTGAGTTTATAAGATATTTAAAAATGAAAAAGGAGTACAAACTCCTGGTTGAAAAATGTGTTTTTTCATCCTCGAATGTGCTTGAGTGAGGGCATACAGTTAAATGATAGCCCAATATGAAGTAGCAACAGCGAAAACCCAACCCAATATCTATAGATTATCCTAGAAATGCCTAGGTTTTATTAATATAGGTAAATATCAACCAAACAAACCGAAATTCAGATGTTCAAAAGCTAATTTGGTTACACACAATATTGACAATGAAGGGAGCTCGCAAAAAGGTAATTTCAAGGAGACAATGACAACGCAATAATTTTAAGGGAGAAATTTCGGAGAGAAATTTCTTTTTCCTCGAACTAAAGCCTCAAGCAAAAACAGAAAATCATGGTTCTAGTGACAGCAATAACCTATGAAAGTTACGAAACTTTAAAATGTTTTGGAAAAAAAGTGTCCATTGTGAAAAAGTTGCCATTTGAAGTTGATTCAGATATGGTAGCTATTATTTTGTTTAATTCTAATAGTAAAAGTTTATTTCGAAACAAATTTATAGGAATTTCCAGAGCTTGAAAACCCTCTTAGAATTGGGACGGATCGAAATGTAATTTCAGAATTACAATGTTCAAAAGCCATATACCGGAGAATTACAGCCCCTAAGTTTGAACAACGCTGAAAAACACTTTTTTCCATCAGAAGCCCTTATGTGTCTCCTTTTTTTATTCTGTCACGGCTAGCAGGCCACCCCGACACCACAGATAAATATAATGGGTTATTTGGAAGCTATTAATCATATGTGCCATTTCTGGATTTGAAGTTGGCAAGTAAAAAAATGATATCATTATAATTTCCACGGAATGAAATCCTTAACTGAGCGTTTACAGCCCTCTCTTGTAAATTACCCTCTCCCTCAGCCTTCTCAGAAGAATTATCGACCGCCTCCCGTGTCCTCCAGGGATGCATCCTCTCCTCACACTCTTTCAATTTATTCCCACATACCGTCCTTTCCCTGATAGCTACCAATTATAGCCCAAAAATAGGTGGGACTCAAATTGACAAACTGGTGTAATGCTGATGATATCGCGCACACAGCTTAGTTGATTTTAGATCTCCAAAGACAGGCAGACAGCATCTCTCCAGCAACAAAGCCGTTCGGTATGCACTAATGCGAACCAAACTATCATCATGCCAGAGCACTCCCCCCCCCTCCGAACAAATATCAATGTTGAGCAAGTGAAAATAATCAATCTTTTTTTCTATCTTGGCAGTCTCCTAATTGCTGACAACTGCCACACTGCCGAAATCAAACACTGCTTAGCCCTTGCCTAGATACAGAAGGTATCTAGAAGGTATCGGGATACAGAAGATTTTTAAGCTTACAGAAATCCAGCCACCTTTCAAACCATCTGAAAGTTTACCTTTTCTACAGCTCGATCGTACCTATTCCTTTATATGAGTAGGAGTAATTGACATTGAATGCTAAAAACCAGCAAATCATTATCGCTTTAGAAATTAAATACCTGAGCCAGATAGCAAAGATTATATTGACCATGTCAGGCAAAAAAAGTTAAAAGAAGACTAATCAGCAGAATTTTCAAACACGATTAGAGCCCAAGTCCCATCAAAGACTACACCAGTCAGGACAGTAAAAGAAGCAGTCCAAAACTCCCCATGAGAATGATGGCACTTACGTAAGTAAGTAATCAGCGTACCTGTAGCTAAAACAACTAAAGTTCATCCTCACTATTGAACCAACAAAGAAGGGTGGGGGAGTAGGACATAAATATGCAAATAAAACAATGAACTAAAGACTCTTTGAGAACAGAAGATATTTCAACAGTAAAGGAATTAACGCTAAGTCAAAGGATCTAATTCTATATTCTTCACTGTCAAGAATAGCCGTGTTGTAGAATATTATTTCAGCTTATTGATTTGTTTGGGTTGAACAATAAAGTCTATATAAATGTTAATGAATAAATATTTCTAGTGGTTGTCTTGGTTTACGGAGTAGAAGCTGATTACTAGAGGTTTTTATGTTTCAACTCACACTGACGGCAAGTTTTTTTTAGGATTTCTTTTCTCTTCATAAATATGAAACGTATAAAACGTATCATTCGCCTAAATCTGTAAATGCAACAATCTTACCAACTCAATTTCTAGATAAGTAGAAGATTAATTTAATATATCGAATAATTGGTAGTAAAAATAAAGGATAATGCTGACAGAATATTTACCACTATCTAAATAATATTCAGCAATTATAGAAGATTTGGCCAAAGCAAAACACTGGATGATTCCGTGAAGACTTTGGAATTTGGAAACCACTACTTGTCAGTAACCGCTCATTCATTAGCAACTGGTCGAGAAAAGTGTTAGAGCTGCGAATTAACTCAAAGCACTTGATTTGTACTATTTTTTGATACTTTTTTTTGTTAGTTTTACCGAATTTCCTCCTCCATTTCCCTTAAAATAAATTCATGCTCATACGGTCATCTCTTTCTGGTACTAAAACATTCACATTGCTTCTGTCTAGATCCAAATTCCAGGACAGAGAAGATAAGTGGGTAAAAAGTGGACTATGTCACTGGAATCAGATAACCAGCCAAATGGCTGAAACCCATGGAAAATTGAACGAAAATTTTCAAGTGCGATTCCATAGTTTGAAAGGAAGTCATTGGAGGACTGGAAATCATTCATAGTTATTGAACTTCATGATATCCTCAGAATCATAGTAGTGAATGGCCTAGGTGATTCAATCCACAACGACTCCTCTTTTTTGGAACCAGCCAACTATTGGACAAAGTATATTGTGTAAATAGGTGATAGTTATGAATACCGTTCCATAGTACTAAAGCTATTTTCGAGAAAAAAGCCTTAATCCTTTAGAAATAAGACACCTTGATCACAAACAGTGGAAACTAATCAAATTAATACAGAGAACAATTAGTGAAATTCAGCCATTTTTTGGCAAAATCAAATGGATATTTTATCCATTACCATTAAGGCGTCAAAAGCTATCCTTTCAAAGCACCCTTTCTATGTGCGAATTTGCAGTACGAATAGTTTTTATTGTAAAACAATGTAAGAAGCAATTCTTTTCCACGTTATAAGCACAGTTTATATAATATACCAGTAAGTTTACCGCAGATGATTTCTGGCTCTTCATTCTCGGTGGGAACAAAAAGCTCCTCCCACTTATTTCTGCACTTATTGCCCACTTATTGGTTGAGCCGGCCAAGTGGTTTTGTCAGTACTTGTTCAGTAGATGATTATTCTTTGTCTACCCGTGAAAAGATCTAATGCCGCTTATGTTTATATCTGCAAAAACGTTCTCTGGAGCACTCGCACCTCGGTCCGGGTTTTTATAATGGGTGAGATAGGGAAAGATCATACTGGATAATTATATAAACTGTGGTTATAAGGTAGGAGAGGAATAGCCACTTTGCACATTTTGATTAAATGAATCTAATCGGTAAAATGATCAGAAATCTAGCAATCTTCCCTCCTGAGCATCTCCCTTCGCACCAACGGCTCCGGCGACAAGTGGCTCAACCGGCACCAGCACGGCATAAGCGTTACACAAGTAGTTTTGTTCCCTCGTTCGCAAGATTTTTAAAACTGGACTCACTCGTCAATAATTGTAGATATTTATTTGCTTTAGTTCACTATTCTTTTTATTCGTTTTGTGTTTTAAAGGTTTTAGCTTGACTTTGTAATATTTCGAATCAACGTATAAAATTGTATGACGAGGACTATGGCTGTGATTTTTATGTTTAAGGCTTTATATTTTATGATGAAAAGGACTGCTGCTGATCGGCATGACCGTGTAAAGCGTTTGATAATAAAATTGTTTATCGTTATCGTCACCAACAAGCACGTGTTCTTGTGATCCCTATGTAAAATACCTCCTATTTCCTAAGGTAAAAACTGCCTTAAACTTTTTCTAAAGACGAAGATAATCGAAAACTACAAGTTCTCTACCGCTTTCAAGAAAAAATAAACAGTCAAACTTTATCTTCAATAATTTTCAGCTCATTTTTTTTTTATTTCTTCTTAAGATTTTAGTTATTTTATTTGACTTGACGGCCTTTGTCGTGAGGCCTCTAGATGAGATAGATAAGATTTATTCTTCATTAAATACACAAACAATATGATATGTTACTATTCTCCAAAAGGCTCATTGGCCTGTAAAGAAGGGGGAAGACAAATGAGTTACTTACTCAGAAGAGAAAAACAAAAGAAAATTTTAAATTATCACTTATTCACAGACAGAAGAGCAAAAAGGAGAAGAAAAGAAAATATTAATAACTATAAACTATAGAAAACAAAACTAAATAGAAGAAATAGACTAAATTAATTGAGTAGATTAAACAGACCAAAAAAAACAAGAAAAAAATAAATAAATAGATAAAAATAACTTCTAAGAAGCTCAAGAATTTTTTAACAATATTTTTAAAGGAACCAAATGAGTGGCACCCTCAAGCTGATTAAGGCAGCTTATTCCAAACAATATGACTTGCCATTAGAGGATTAAAATCTGACCTTACACACGGAGTAAATGGAACTTGAACAAGACTTTTTGTATTGCGAAGATTATAATTATTTTGATCAGAGGTAAAAGATAGCGGAACACTTAGGGGTCGGGGGAGGTCACCATGAAGCTGAGAAAAAGTAAAACATGCACATGAAAGAATGTACAGTGACTCAAGATCAAGTAATGGCATAACTAATGAACGATTATTTTCCTGAATGAGGTTTCTAGCTTTATTGTAAACCTTAGAAAGTGGTGTTAACAGTGAAGGAAAAGATGACATCCACACTATTGGACACAAAGAAATGTAAGACTGGATAAGCAGTGAAAAAGAAGTTTCAAAATTGATCCAGGAAAAAGTATATTTAAGTTTCTTTAAAATACAGAGACTCCAGCATATCTTCATTTTAATAAAATCAACGTGACGTTTGAAAGATAGGTTTTCATCAATAAGAATTCCCAAAAAAAGAACATATCAGTAGAGATGGGGGTGCCAGTCGTGACAGAACCACGTGGTTTATGGTTTTCTCAGTGAGAATGAAAAAACAGGAATTTTCTCACTTGAAAAACCATGAATTTTCTCACATTTATGGTTGTTTTCTTGGATGGATATGTGTGTTGTTCGATTTATTTGATGTTTTTCTCGGATGTCAAAATCAAATTATTGATGTTTAATGTTTTTTGTCAGTGAGAATTTGAAAAACAGGAACTATCTCACATTTATGTATGTTTTTATGGTTTTTGTCAGTGATAATTTGAAAAAACAGTAACTTTCTCACTAAGAAAACCATAAACCACATGGTCCTGTCATCATTTTTAATGCTGACGGGGCACCAAATATGGGCATGGAATCCCCTGGGAAATTGATTGCGTAATCGATTGGGAATTTGGAACACCTGTGCTGTCGACCTCAATTCACCTATCGTGAATCAATAATTCCCCTTAGAAACAACAAAATAATTTCCCCTTTCTTGACAGATCAATCAATCAATGACATCATCTGTCAGACTTTAAAAATTTTCGCCTAGAAACATTTCTCCAGGAGTAGATCCGTATCATCAATGTCTTTGACTCGGGAACAGTTCTTTTGGTCGAACTCCAAAGGATATTAATAACCAAAGGCCATGGAAACAATTAGGCAAGAAACATCTTAGCGATGAATTGTTTTAGCGCGCGAAAAGGTTTCATATTAATTTGAAATGCGTTAGCGCAGTGATGCCAAACAAAAGGAACACGCTGAATTTACGTTTAGGGATTATTTGGGCGAATCTGTTTTAGACGGGTTATGGAACTATTTCGGCGAAACAGATAGAGACATTTTGAAAGAAGATTTTAGGAAAGGTTTTAGAAGAGAATTTGAGGGTGAAACTCTGTGGTCGTTATAATACACAAGTTTCATTTGAACAGTGTTGTGAGGTCCTCTAACCCAACCCCAAAGGGTTCCAATCCTCGTACCCCAACCCCGAAGGAAGCCCCCGGTCCTCAAAGGCCCCCCAAGCTCCCAAAGGCCCTCCACCGGTCCCCAAATGCCCCCCAGGCCCCCAACTGCCCCCCCGGACACTCAAAGGCCCCCCAAGCTCCCAAAGGGCCACCGGCGCCCCAAAGGCCCACCCAGACCCCCAAATGCCATCACCGGGCCCCCCAAAGGCCCATCGAGCTCCCAAAGGACCAACGGGGTCCCAAAGGCCCTCCACCGGTCCCCAATTGTCCCCCCGGCACCCAAAAGCCCTCCCGGCGCCCCAAAGGCCACCCCCGCCCCCCCACTGCCCCCCCCGGCCCCCCAAACCCCCAACCCCCGTCCCCAAAGGTCCCCCCGAGCTCCCAACGGACCACCGACCCTCAAGGGACCCACAGACCCTCAAAGGCTCTCCCCGAGCACCCGTCTTTCGTTGATGTGTGTTGTCTGAAACCTATGATTTGGGATGTGTAGTTTGCTACTTCAGGCTTTTCTGAGCTAAGGTTTCCTAGTATTTCCTAGGTGAATGTTGTCTGAAACCAATATTTTGGGATGAGTAGTTTGCTATTTCAGGCTTTTATGAGCTAGGTTTCTTAGCCTTTCGTTGGTGTGTGTTGAGTGAAACTTATGATTTGGGATTTGTAGTTTGCTATTTTTGACTTTTCTGAGTTGGATTTCTTAGTCTTTCCTAGGTGTGTGGTGTCTGAAACCTACGATTTGTGGTGTGTAGGTTGCTATTTTAGACTTTTCTGAGCTGGATTTCTTAGCCTTTGTTAAGTATAAGTTGTCAGAAAATTATGATTTGGGATGTATAGTTTTCTATTTCAGGCTTTTCTGAGCTAAGGTTTCCTAGTATTTCCTAGGTGAATGTTGTCTGAAACCAATAGTCTGGTATGTTTAGTTTGCTATTTTTGTCTTTTCTGAGCTTGTTTTCTTAGCCTTTCATTGGTGTGTGTTGAGTGAAACCTATGATTTGGGATGCGTAGTTTGCTACTTTTGACTTTTCTGAGCTGGATTTCTTAGCCTTTCGTAGGTGTGTGTTGTCTGAAACCTATAGTTTGGGATGACTAGTTTGCTATTTTTGACTTTTCTGAACTAGGTTTCTTAGCCGTTCATAGGTGAGTGTTGTCTGAAACCTATGATTTGGGATATGTAATTTGCTATTTCCGACTTTTCATAACCGGATTTCTTAGTCTTTCGTAGGTGTGTGGTGTCTGAAACCTATGATTTGGGGTGTGTGGGTTGCTATTTTTTTTACTTTTCTGAGCTGGATTTCTTAGCCATTCGTAGGTGTGTGTTGACTGAAACCTATGATTTGGGAATGGTTAATTTGCTATTTTTGACTTTTATGAGCTAGATTTCTTACCCTATCATATGTGTGTCCTTTCAGAAAATTATGATTTGGGAGGTGTAGTTTGCTTTTTGGACTTTTCAGAGCTAGGATTCATAGTCACTCATAGGTGTTTGTTGTCTGAAACTTCGAGTTTGGGATGAGTAGTTGGCTATTTCAGACTTTTCTGAGCTAAGGTTTCTTAGTATTACGTAGGTGAATGCTGTCTGAAACTTATGATTTGGGATATGTAAATTACTATTTCGAGCTTTACTGAGTTGGATTTCTTAGTGTGTATAGGTGTATAGTGTCTGAAACCTATGATTTGGGGTGAGTAGTTGGCTATTTTCGACTTTTCTGAGTTAGGTTTCTTAGCCATTCATAGGTATGTTGTGTCAGAACATTTTGTTTTGGGATGAATAGTCTGCGAATTCAAACCTTTCAGAGCTCCGGCTTTGTAGTATTTTGTAAGTGAAAAATGCCTGAAACTAATAGTTTAGATTTTATTGTTTGTTATTTTCGACTTTTATTCACATGATTTCTTAGTCTTCCGTAGGTGTGAGGTGTCTTAAACATAGGATTTGGGATGTGTGGTTTGCAATTTCAGGCTTTTCTGAGTTGGATTTCTTAGTCTTTCATATGTTTGAAGTGTCTGAAACCGATGATTTGGGGTGGGTGGATTGAGACTTTGGTCTGTTAGGAGATTTATTTATTAGAATTTAATATGTGTTTTTTGTCTTATACATATAGTTTGGGGTGAATAGTTTGATATTTTTGACTTGTCGTAGCTAGTTTTCTTAGCCGTTCATAGGTGAGTGTTGTCTGAAACCTATGATTTGGGATATGTAATTTGCTATTTCTGACTTTTCAGAACCGGATTTCATAGTCTTTCGTAGGTGTGTGAGGTCTGAAACGTATGATTTGGGGGTGTTTGGGTTGATATTTTTTGACTTTTCTGATCAGGATTTCATAGCCATTCGTAGGTGTGTGTTGACTGAAACCTATGATTTGGGATGGTTAATTTGATATTTTTGACTTTTCTAAGCTAGATTTCTTAGCCTTTCATAGGTGTGTCCTTTCAGAAAATTATAATTTGGGAAGCACACAAAAACTTACACATTCACACTAAAACTTAAATGCACACAAAAACTTAAATGCACACAAAAAATTACACACACACCCATACACACACAAAAAAAATAAAAACACAAACACACTAACAAATACAAAAAATATAAACAAATTCAACACACAACCAAAATTACAAAAACAAACACACAAAAACCTACAAAAATACACACAAAAACTTGAAAAAGAACACAAAAAAACACACTAACACACGAAAACAAAAATACACACACACACACACACAAAAATAAAACACACACACACAAAAAAAAACACACACACGCCAAAACTTACACACACAAAAACTTACACATGCACACTAAAAATTTCACACACACACACACTAACAATTACAAACCCACGCCAAAAAAAACACACACACACGCACACACACATACACACACACACACACACACACACAAACTAACACATTCAGACGAAAACTTAAATGCACAAGAAAAATAAAATGCACACAAAACATTACACACACACAAACACACAAAACTTACACACACACACACACACGAAAACACACACACACACACGCCAAAACTTACACACACACAAACACTTACACACACACACACACATACACAAAAACTTAAACATGAACACAAAAAAAAACTCACACACACACGCCAAAACTTACACACACACAAAAACTTACACACACACACACACACATAAACAAAAAAAAACACAATAACAAAAAAAATCACACACACACACGCACAAAAAATAACAAACACACACACAAACAAAAAAAAAAACAAACACACACAAATAAACACACAAAAACTTACACACACACACACACACACACACACAAACACAAACATGAAACACACAAACACACACACACACACACACACAAACTTACACACACACACACACACACAAACACACAAACACACACACACACACACACACACAAACACTCTCAAAAACTATCTCAAACACACACATACACACACACACACACACACATACACACACAAACTTACACACACACACAAAAAACTTATATCACCACGCAAAAGATTAGAACCACAAAAACTTACACACACACACACAAAAAAACACACACGCACAAAAACTTACACACACACACAAAAACACAAACACACACACACTAAAAATAAAAAAAAGAAGAAAAAAAATACAAACACAAAACCAAAAATACACACACACACACACACACACACAAACAAAAACTAACAAAAGAAAAAGAACAATAAAAAGAACAAACAATCAAACACACACACACACTAAAACTTACACACACGTCAAAACTTACACACACAAAGCTAGACACACAAAAACTTAAACAAACACACACACAAAAAATTTCACACACACCCAAAAACTTAAACACACACACACAAAAACTTACACACACACAAAAACTTACACACACACACACACACACACAAAAACTTAAACACACAATCCAAAACAAACACAAACGCAAAAACTCACACACACACATACACACAAAAAAAAACACACATACACACACATACACACACATACACACAAACATACACACATAAACATACACACACACATTCATACGTGCGCACACACACATATACATATATATTTATATATATGCATAAACACACATACACAAATACACACACACACACACACACACACATACACACCCACAAACACACACACACACACACATAAATAAAGAAAAATACAAAAACACATACACACACACACACACACACACACACACATAAACAAATACATACACTCACACACATAAACATACATAAATGAACACACATACACACACACACACATACACAAAGAGATATATACACATACAAACATACAATCACACACATACACATACACACACACACACATAAACACACATACACACACACGACACACACACAGAGACACACACACAAACACACACACACACACACACACACAAACACAAAAACACAAACAAACTCACAAAAACAAACACACACAGACACACTCAAACACACACACAAACAGATCCAGATACACACACCCACAAAAACACAGACATACAAAGACACAAACAAAAAAACACACACACCCAAACACTACAACAAACAACATCACACACACAATCACCCACACACACACTATCACCTCCTAACAAACACTCACACTCACCCTCTCCATTACATACACACCCATACATAGTCATACATAGATATACAAACATACATACACACACATACATACATTAACACACACACATATACACACACATACATACACACACAAACATATAGACACACGCATACAAACACATACATAAATACAAACACACACAAACACACACACACACACTTAAACAAACATAAACACTCACATATTTTAACACACACAAACACACATACAAACAAACTTACAATAAATCATTCTATGATTCATTCGCACATTCTTACAAAAACACATTCAGACACTCATACTCGAACACACACACATACAATCAAACATATACACACATACACACACACACATAAACACACACACATAAACCCACACACATACACACACACAAACACACATAAACACACACACATAAACAGACTTATACACACCAACATACACACACACACATACATACACACATACACAAAAACATACATAAAAATAAACACAAACACAGAAAAAAAACCAAACACACAAACACAAAAAAACATACACACACACATGCACACACACCTACATACAGGCACAAACACACACACATACAAACACCCACATACATACCCACACACACATACACACATACATACACACACATACACACATACACCCACATACACACACACACACACATACACACACATAAACACACACATACACACACACATACACACACACATACACACACACATACACAAACCCAAACATTCGGTTAAGGTAGGTTAGGTTATCAAATGTACGCATCACTGAGGTTAGCTGATGTTAGGTGAGAGACAGGCGCAAAGTTCGGTGTATGATTAGGTTAGGTTAGATTAAGTTAGGTTAGGTTAGGCTAGGTTAGCCAACGTACGCGCACGTACGTAGGCTAACCTATCCTAACCTAACTTAACCTAACCTAACAACCTAACCTAACCTAATCATACACCTAAATTTGCGCCCGTCTCACCTAACCTCAGCGCACCTCAGTGAAGCGTACATTGGCTAACCTAACCTACCTTAACCTCACGTGTGTGTGTATATGTGTGTGCATATATGTGGGTATGCATGTGTGTGTGTGTGTGTATGATTGTGTTTATGTGTGTGTGTGTGTATGTGCATGTTTGTGTGTGTGTGTATGTAGGTGTTTGTATGTGTATGCGGGTATGTGTGTGTCTGTATCTCTCTGTGTATATGTGTATGTATGAGTGAATGAGTGAGTGTGTATATTTGCGTGCGTGTGTGAGTGTATGTGTGTATTTGTGTGTTTGTGTTTCTTTGTGTGCCTGTGAGCATGTGTGTGTGTGTGTGTTTGTGTATGCGTGTTTTTATGTGTGTCTGTGTGTGTGTTTGTGTGTGTAGATGTATGTGTGTGTATCTATGTGTGTGTGTGTATTTTTGCTTGTGTATGTTTATTCGTTTGTATGTGTGTATATGTGTGTTTGTATGTGTTTGTGTTTGTGTGTGTGTAAGTATGTGTGTGTAAGTATGAGTGTGCGTGCGTGTGTATGTGAGTTTATCTTAGCGTTTTGCTATGTGGTTTTGAATGGTAGTGTAGATGGGGGTATGAGGATGTGTGTGTGTGTGTTTGTGTGCGTGTGTATGTGCTTGTGTGTGTGTATGCATGTGTCTATGTTTTTATGTTTATTTTTATATGTTTGTGTGTGAGAGTGAGAGAGTGTATGTATGTGTGAGTGAGTGTGTGTGTGTTTTTGTATGTGTATTTGTGTATGTGTGTGTGTGTATGTGTGTGTGTATCTGTGTGTGTGTACGTGTGTGTGTACATGTGTGTGTGTATGTGTGTGTGTGTATGTGTATGTGTATGTTTGTGTTTGTGTGTGTGTCTCTTTGTTTGTGTGTTTGTATGATTATGTGTGTATGTATGTTTGCATGTGTGTTTGTATGTTTGTTTGTGTATGTGATTGTCTGTGTGTGTTTGAGTGTATGTTTGTGTGTGTTTCTATGTATTTATGTATGTGTATGTGTGTATGTGTGTGTGTGTATGTGTATGTGTGTATGTGTGTGTGTGTGTGTGTGTCTGTGTGTATGTGTGTGTATGTGTGTTTATGTGTGTGTGTGTGTATGTGTGTGTGTGCGTATGTGTGTGTGTATGTGTGTGTATATGTGTGTGTGTGAATGATTGTGTGCGTGTATGTGTGTGTGTATGTGTGTGTGTGTATGTTTTTGTATGTGTTTATGTCTATGTGTTTTTTTATGTGTATGTGTTTGTGTGTGTGTATGTGTGTATTTGTGTATGTATTTATGTGTGTGTTTTTATGTGTGTGTATGTATGTGTGTGTATATATTTATGTTTGTGTGTGTGTCTGCTTTTGTGTGTGTCTGTGTGTTTGTGTGTGTATGTGTGTGTGTGTGTGTGTGTGTGTGTGTGTGTGTGTGTATGTTTGTGTGTGCGTGTAAGATTTTGTGTGTGTGTGTGTGTGTGTAATTTTTTTTGTGTTTTTTATTTTTTGTGTGTGTGTGTTATGTTTTGTGTGTGTGTGTGTGTGTAATATTTATTGAGAGTAATTATTTGTGTGTGTGTGTATGTTTTTGAGTGTGGGTGTAAGTTTTTTTGTGTGTGTGTGTGTATTTTTTTGTGTTTCTCTTCTTTGTGTGTGTATGTTTTTTAGTGTGTGTGTTAGTTTTCGTGTGTGTGTGTGTATTTGTTTTTTTGTGAATGTTAGTTTTAGTGTGTATGTGTAAGTTTTTGTGTGTGTGTGTTTGTTTATGTGTGTGTGTGTGTGTGTGTGTGAGTGTTTGAAATTGTGTTCAAGTGAGTGTATGTTTTAGTGTGTGTGTGTTTAAGTTTTTGTGTGTGTGTTTAGTATTTTTTGAGTGTTTTTTTTTTTTTGTTTGTGTGTTTAATTTTTTGTGTGTCTAAGCTATTGCGTGTTGATATAAGTTTTTTTGTGTGTTTGTGTAAGTTTGTGTGTGTGTGTGTGTGTGTGTTAGTTTTTTTGTTTGTAAGTTTTTGTGTGTGTGTGTGTGTGTGTGTGTGTGTGTTTTTTTTTGTGTGTGTGTGTGTTAGTTTTGGTGTGTGTGTGTGTAAGTTTTAGTTTGTGTGTGTTTATTTTTTGTTTATGTGTTTGTGTTTTTTATTTTTTTTTATCGATTTTTTTTTTTTTATTTTTTTTTCATTTGTTTTTTTTTTTTTTTTTTTTTTTTTTTGTTTGTTTTTTTGTTTTTGTGTTTAATTTTTGTGGTGTGTGTGTGTTAGTTTTTTTGTGTTGATGTGTAAGTTTTTGTGTATGTGTGTGTGTGTGTGTGTGTGTTTTGTGTGTGTGTAAGTTTTGGCGTGTGTGTGTGTGAGTTTTCGTGTGTTTTTTTGTGTTTGTTTTGTGTGTGTGTGTGTATGTTTTTGTGTGCATTTTTGTTTTTTTGTGCATGTATGTTTTCGTGTGCTTGTGTTAGATTTTGTTTGTATGTGTGTGTGTGTAATTTTTTGTGTGTGTGTTTATGTAAGTTTTGGCGTGTGTGTGTAAGTTTTTGTGTGTGTGTTTGTAAGTTGTCTTTATGTTTTTTTTTAGTTTGTGTGTGTGTATTTTGGTTCGTGTGTGTGTGTAATAGGTCTGTGTTTGATTTTGTATTTGTGTTAGTGTGTGTGTGTAATTTTTTTTTCATGTGTTTGTGTGTTTTTTTTGTGTTCATTTGTTTGTTTTGTGTGTGTGTGTGTGTGTGTGTAATTTTTTGTGTGTGTGTAATTGTTTTCGTGTGTGTGTGAGTTTTTGTGTGTTTGTGTGTGTTAGTTTTGTGTGTGTGTGTGTGTGTGTGTTAGTTTTTGTTTGAATTTAAGTTTTTGTGTGCATGTAAGTTTTCGTGTGCATGTGTAAGTTTTTTTGTGCTTCCCAAATCATAATTTTCTGAAAGGACACACCTATGAAAGGCTAAGAAATCTAGCTTAGAAAAGTCAAAAATAGCAAATTAACCATCCCAAATCATAGGTTTCAATCAACACACACCTACGAATGGCTATGAAATCCTGCTCAGAAAAGTCAAAAAATATCGACACACACACCCCCACATCATAGGTTTCAGACATCACACACCTACGAAAGACTAAGAAATCCGGTTATGAAAAGTCAGAAATAGCAAATTACACATCCAAAATCATAAGTTTCTGACAAAACACACCAACGAACGGCTAAGAAACCTAGCTAAAAAAAGTCAAAAATAGCAAACTAGTCATCACAAACTATATATTTCAGACAAAAAACACCTATGAAAGGTTAAGAAATCCAGCTCAGAAAAGCCGAAAATAGCAATCCACCCACTCCAAATCATAGTTTCCAGACACTACAAACCTATGAAAGACTAAGAAATACAAATAAGAAAATCATGAAAAATCAAACCACAAATAAAAAAACATATGTGTCATACAAAACACACCAAAGAAAGACTAAGAAATCCGGTTATGAAAATTCGGAAATAGCAAATGACACATCCCAAACTGTTGGTTTCGGACATCATTCACCCAAGAAATAATAGAAAACCTTAGCTCAGAAGATACTTAAATAGACAAATAAACATCCAAACACGTAATTTAATGAAAAAATAAAAACCTGAAATGCTAAGAAAACTAGATCAGAAAAGACTAAAAAAGCAAACTATACATCCGATATAATAGGTTTCAGAAACTACACACATATGAAAGACTAAGAAATCCAACTCAGAAAAACCCGAAATAGTAATTTACATATCCCAAATCATAAGTTTCAGACAGCATTCACCTACGTAATACTAAGAAACCTTAGCTCAGAAAAGTCTGAAATAACCAACTACTCATGACAAACCCGAAGTTTCAGACAACAAACACATATGAGTGACTATGAATGCTAGCTCTGAAAAGTCCAAAAAGCAAACGACACATACCAAATTATTATTTTCTGAAATGACACATATGATAGTTTAAGAAATCTAGCTCAGAAAAGTCAAAAATAGCAAATTATCCATCCCAAATCATAGGTTTCAGTCAACACACACCTACGAATGGCTAAGAAATTCAGTTCAGAAAAGTAAAAAAAATAGCAACCCACACATCCCAAATCATAGGTTTCAGACACCACACACCTACGAAGGACTAAGAAATCCGTTTATGAAAAGTCGGAAATAGCAAATTACATATCCAAAATCATAGGTTTCAGACAACACTCACCTATGAACGGCTAAGAAACCTAGTTCAGAAAAGTCAAAAATAGCAAACTAGTCATCCCAAACTATAGGTTTCAGACAACAAACACCTATGAAAGGCTAAGAAATCCAGCTCAGAAAAGTCAAAAGTAGCAAACAAGAAATCACAAATCATAGGTTTCAGACACCACACACCAACGAAAGACTAAGAAAACAAGCTCAGAAAAGTCAAAAATAGCAAACTATTCATCCCAAACTAATGGTTTCAGACAACATTCACCTAGGAAATACTAGGAAACCTTAGCTCAGAAAAGCCTGAAATAGCAAACTATACATCCCAAATCATAATTTTCTGACAACGTATACCTATGAAATGCTAAGAAATCCAGCTCAGAAAAGTCGAAAATATCAAACTACATACCCCAAATCATAGGTTTCAGTCAACACACACCAACGAAAGGCTAAGAAACCTAGCTCAGAAAAGTCAAAAATAGCAAATTACATATCCCAAATCATAGGTTTCAGTCAACACACACCAACGAAAGGCTAAGAAACCTAGCTCAAAAAAGCCTGAAATACCAAACTACTCATCCCAAACTATTGGTTTCAGACAGCTTTCACCTAGGAAATACTATTAAACCTTAGCTCAGAAAAGCCTGAAGCAGCAAACTACATATCCCCAATCATAGGTTTCAGACAACACACATCAACGAAAGACGGGTGCTCGGGGAGAGCCTTTGAGAGTCTGTGGGTCCCTTGAGGGTCGGTGGTCCTTTGGCAGCTCGGGGGGACCTTTGGGGACCGGGGGATGGGCTTTGGGGGGGCGGGGGTGGGCATTGGGGGGTCGGGGTGGGCCTGGGGGGCGCCGGGCGGGCCTTTGGGTGCCTGGGGGACATTGGGGGACCGGTGGAGGGCCTTTGGGACCCCGTTGGTCCTTTGGGAGCTCGATGGGCCTTTGGGGGGCCCGGTGATGGCATTTGGGGGTCTGGGTGGGCCTTTGGGGCGCCGGTGGCCCTTTGGGAGCTTGGGGGGCCTTTGAGTGTCCGGGGGGGCAGTTGGGGGCCTGGGGGGCATTTGGGGACCGGTGGAGGGCCTTGGGGAGCTTGGGGGGCCTTTGAGGACCGGGGGCTTCCTTTGGGGTTGGGGTAGGAGGATTGGAACCCTTTGGGGTTGGGTTAGAGGACCTCACAACACTGTTCAAATGAAACTTGTGTATTATAACGACCCCAGAGTTTCACCCTCAAATTCTCTTCTAAAACCTTTCCTAAAATCTTCTTTCAAAATGTCTCTATCTGTTTCGCCGAAATAGTTCCATAACCCGTCTAAAACAGTTTCGCCCAAATAATCCCTAAACGTAAATTCAGCGTGTTCCTTTTGTTTGGCATCACTGCGCTAACGGATTTCAAATTAATAGGAAACCTTTTCGCGCGCTAAAACAATTCATCGCTAAGATGTTTCTTGCCTAATTGTTTCCATGGCCTTTGCTTATTAATATCCTTTGGAGTTCGACCAAAAGAACTGTTCCCGAGGCACAGACATTAATTACTTGAATCTATTCCTTGAGAAATGTTGCTAGGCGAAAATTTTTAAAGTCTGACAGATGATGTCATTGATTGATTGATCTGTCAAGAAAGGGGAAATTAATTTGTTGTTTCTAAGGGGAATTATTGATTCACGATAGGTGAATTGAGGTCGACAGCACAGGTGTTCCAAATTCCCAATCGATTACGCAATCAATTTCCCAGGGGATTCCATGCCCATATATGGTGCCCCGTCAGCATTAAAAATGCTGACAGGACCATGAGGTTTATTGTTTTCTCAGTGAGAAAGTTCCTGTTTTTTCAAATTCTCACTGAAAAAAACCATAAAAAAATACATAAATGTGATCAAATTCCTTTTTTTCAAATTCTCACTGACAAAAACCATAAAACATCCATAATTTGATGTTAACATCCGAGAAAAACATCAAATATATCGAACAACACACATATCCATCCAAGAAAACAAACATAAATGTGAGAAAATTCATGGTTTTTCAAGTGAGAAAATTCCTGTTTTTTCATTCTCACTGAGAAAACCATAAACCACGTGGTTCTGTCACGACTGGCACCCCCATCTCTACTCATATCGGTCTTAAGATCTATGGATTATCCCATTTGGATGGTGAATTTCTGATAACTGGGGATAAACCTGAGAAACAAGCGAAAAAATCAGAAAACTGGATTTAGAATAATTTAGGGGAAGATAATTAGCATCAAGCCACAAAATTACCCTCTCAAACAAATTTTCCAAATTTAATCGAAGCTTTGATTCGCAGTTTCCCGAAGTGCCAAGTGTGCTGTCATCAGCAAACAAACAAGGACACTAGAAGAAGGCGAACTATATTTGCCACTATGGGCAAGGGAAGGCTTAGGATGACAAAGTCTACAGCAATTAATAAGTTTCTGCTTTTTTACTACATAATGAAGATAATTTACATAAATCAAAATAGCACAGGCCCTAAAAATAATCTCTGGGGGACGCCAAAATTCGCTTGTGAGGGTGACAGTAGGGTAAGAGGTACCATTTTGCCTGTGCCCCTAGGAATTTCCGCGTTATTTGCTTGCGCCTCGACACCTTTTCAAAGAGAGTGAGTATCCTCTCACATGTCAGTAGAGATGACCCTATAACTCCCACCCCTGACCCCAGCTGCCACCTATAACTTTTTTTACATAATTCATGGATGGTTATGTGTGTTGGTCGATTTATTTGATGTTTTTCATGGAAGTTTTATGGATTTTGTCAGTGAGAATTTGAAAAAACAGGAACTTTGGCACATTTATGTCTGTTTTTATGGTTATGTGTGTTGGTCGATTTATTTGATGTTTGGAATTTTGATGAACAGGAATTTTGTCACTTTCATGGATTATAGTCATTAACCAAATCGTTTCCGGGCAAAGTTAATGACACTTCCTTCCTGTTGTTGTTCGAGGCAGATGTTATGAGTTTCCGGGAAACAGTATTTGTTGTTGTTGTTCGAGCCAAATGTTATGAGTTTCCGGGAAACAGTTAGATCGCGTGTTTCCAATATTTGTTGTTCAATGCAAATGTTATGAGTTTCCGGGAAACAGTATTTGTTGTTGTTGTTCGAGGCAAATGATATGAGTTTCCGGGAAACGGTTAGATCGCGTGTTTCCAATATTTGTTGTTCAATGCAAATGTTATGAGTTTCCGGGTAAGGTTAATTAATGTCTGACAGATGACGTCAAGTTAATTAATGTCTTTGATGTATTTCCAGAGAGAATTGTCTCCGAGGCAAAGTTTAGATCACAGATGATGTCATGATTGATTGATCGACATGGAAGGGGAAATAATTTGTTGTTTCTAAAGAGAATTTCTCCGGCGCGAAGTTTATTAATGTCTGGAGTTCTTCCAGAAGAATCGTTTCCGAGCAAATGTTTTGATCTTAGCGCGCGAAAAGGTTTCTTTGTAATTTCAAATGTGACAGCCCAGGGATCCCAAACAAAAAGGAACACGCTGAAATTACGTTTAGGGATTATTTGGGTGAAACCGTTTTAGCCATTTTATGGAATTATTTCGGTGAAACAGTTAGAGGCATTTTAAAAGATGATTTTAGAAAAGGTTTTAGAAGAGGTTTTGAGTGTGGTCGTTATAATACACAAGTTCCATTTGAACAGTGTTGTGAGGTCTTCTACCACAACCCCAAAGGGCTCCGATCCCCCTACCCCAACCCCAAAGGGTTCCGATCCTCCTACCCCCACCCCAAAGGGTTTCAATCCCCCTACCCCAACCCTGAAGGAAGCCCCCGGTCCTCAAGGGTCCCCCCAAGCACCCAAAGGGCCACCAGACCCACAAAGACTCTCCTCGGGCCCCCAAAGGCCCTCCCCGGTCCCCAAAGGTCCACCGGGCTTCCAAAGGACCATTCGACCCTCAAGGGCCCCCTAGACCCCCAAAGGCCCTCCTCCGGTCCCCAAAGGTCCCCCCGGCCCCCCAAGGCCCCCCAGGCTCCCAAAGGGCCCCCCGAGTACCCAAAGACCCTCCCCCGGTCTCCAAAGGTCTACCGGGCTCCCAAAGGACCCCCGGCGCCCCAAAGGCCCCTGAGCCCCCATTTTTTAATAATTTTTTTAAGGCTTTATTATATCTTTTCAGAACAAGTTATTTTCTTAAGGTCCTTCCTAAACCCATTTTACAAGTTGAAGTACCCATCCCTTTCACCCAAAACTATACTCTACAGCTTTTTGGTTACCTCAACACCAAGCAATACTTTTCAATGGCATTTCAGAACAAGTTCTTTTCCTAATATCCTTCTTAAACCAATTTTACACATTCTAAATTTTTCCTTAGTAGATAGAAAAAGCTATATCATAGTCGCGAATATTTTCTCGGAAGATAAGCAGTTCTATTTCAATTTTAAATTTTATCAATGAAGTTAAGAAAAGTTAAAGTTCTCTTCTGAATTTTCTGAATGAAAAAGAAATTAGTTATTAATCAATTCTATTTTTTTCAAAATAATATAAAAATTTTTCACTTCGGATCAAATTTTTCTCAAAGAGATGAAAAAATTTTAAATACTGTTGAATTTTACCAAAGAACACACTCCAATTGTAATTTCTCCAGAGAAAATAAAAATCTTCCACTTCTGTTTTAAGTTCACCAAAGACATAAAGAAATTTGATGTTCTATTGTAAATTTTTCCGTAGTAGATAGAAAAAACTATATCATACGTGTGAATATTGTCCCGGAAGATAAAAAGTTCTAGTTCAATTTTTAATTTTCTGAACGAAGTGAAGAAAAGTTCAAGTTCTATTCTGATTTTTTTCAATGGAAAGAAATTAGTTATTGATCATTTCTATTTTTCCAAATAATATAAATATTTTCCAACTTCAAAATGGGCACACACAAAAACTTAAACACACACACACAAACTTACACACACACACACACACAAACTTAAACACACACACAGACACACACCCAAACAGACACCCAAACACAGAGACAAACACACACAGAGAGAATAACACAGAGAAAGACTCAGAGAGAAAGACCCAGAGACAAACACTAACTGACACACACACAGAGACACACACACAGAGACAATATCACAGAGAGACACACAACGACAGACAAACACCGAGAGTAAAAAACAGCGAACAACACTCGCCGTCTAACGCACAGCGACAAGCCCACACAGACACACACACAGAGACACACACACAGAGACTAACAAACAGACACACACCATCACAGACACACACACACAGAGACAAACAAACACACCCACACAAACCCAGACACACCCACAGACACACCCACACCCAGACACAAACACACAGACAAAGAAACACACACGAACACAAAAACACATAGACAAAAACATACACACAGACACAGACAAACACACAAACAAAAACACACAAACACACACACACACGCACACACAAAAACACATACACAGACACATACACACAAACACACAAACACACATAAACACACAGAAACAAACACAGACAAAAACAGAAAAACAAAAAAAAAAACAAAAAAACACAAAAAAACACACACCCACAAACACACACAGAAAGACCAAAACACACACACACACACACACACACACACACACACACACACACACACACACACACACACACAAAAACTTAAACAAACGTAAAAAAAACTTATACACACACACACACAAACACAAAAACTTACACACACACACACAAATTTAGACACACACAAAAACTTACACACACACACACACACAAAAACTTACAAACCCAACGGCTAAGTATTTTAAAGGCAAGCTATTTTCTTGCTAAAACACAAAAAAAAACAGAATAAATGCTCATTGTTCCTTTAGTAGCCACACAATTAGACTAAAATTACTATATTTATGCACAGTTTGAACTAACTATGGCTAAGTATATTAAAGGCGAGCCATTTTCTTGCGAGAACACAAAAATCAGAACACAAACACACAAAAACTTACACACACACAAAAATTTACACACACACAAAAACTTACCCACACACACAAAAACTTACCCACACACACACAAAAAACTTACACACACACGCACACAGACACAAACTTACACACACACACAAAAATTTAGATACACAAAAAAACTTACACACACACACAAAAACTTACAAACACGGCGTCTAAGTATGTTAAAGACGAGCTGTTTTCTTGCAAACACACAAAAAATCAGAAAAAATGCTCACTGTTCTTTTAGTAGCCACACAATTAGACTAAAATTACGATATTTATGCACAGTTTGAACTAACTATGGCTAAGTATCTTAAAGGCGAGCCATTTTCTTGCGAGAACACAAAAATCAGAACACACACACAAAAACTTACACACACACAAAACCTACACACACACAAAACTTAAACACACAAACAAAAACTTACACACACACAAAAACTTACACACACACAAAAACTTACACAAACACACACAAAACTTGCCCACACACACACACAAACATAAAAAACTTGCACACACACACACACACAAATTTACACACACACACACACAAAAACTTACACACACAACGGCTAAGTATGTTAAAGGCTAGGTATTTTCTTGCGAAAACACAAAAAATCAGAAAAAATGCTCATTGTTCCTTTAGTAGCCACACAATTAGACTAAAAATTACGATATTTATGCACAGTTTCAACTAACTACGGCTAAGTATATTAAAAGGCGAGATATTTTTCTTGCGAGAACACAAAAAATCATTAAGTGGTATTAATGAAAATGATGATACATCAACCAAAAACCATCAACGTGAACTCTGATTAACCATCACCAAAGTGTCACAATGCCGTCAGTGTGTCAACACCCCTCGGAAAATAGGGGGGTAAAGGTCAACTGCGAAAATATTTAGCCTACAGGAAAAATTGCTCATTGTTCCTTTAGTAGCCACGCGATTAGACTAAAAATTACGATATTTATGCACAGTTTCAACTAACTACGACTAAGTATGTTAAAGGCGAGACATTTTCTTGCGAGAACACAAAAATCAGAACACACACACACAAAAACTTACAAACACACATATTATTACACACACAATAACTATTACACACACACAAAAATATACACACACACAAAAACTTACACACACACAAAAACTAACCCACACACAAAATCTCATACACACACACACACAAACTTAAACAAACACACAACAACACACACAAAAAACTTACACACACAAAAACTTACAAACACACACACAAAAACTAACACACACAACGGCTAAGTATGTTAAAGGCTAGCTATTTTCTTGCGAAAACACAAAAAATCAGAAAAAATGCTCATTGTTCCTTTAGTAGCCACACAATTAGACTAAAAATTACGATATTTATGTATAGTTTCAACTAACTACGGCTAAGTATCTTAAAAGGCGATATATTTTTCTTGCGAGAACACAAAAAATCATTAAGGGGTATTAATGAAAATGATGATACATCAACTAAAACAATCAACGTGAACTCCGATTAACCATCACCAAAGTGTCACAATGCCGTCAGTGTGTCAACACCCCTCGGAAAATAGGGGGGGTAAAGGTCAACTGCGAAGATATTTAGCCTACAGGAAAAATTGCTCATTGTTCCTTTAGCAGCCACGCAATTAGACTAAAATTAAGACATTTATGCATAGTTTCAACTAACTACGGCCAAGTATGTTAAAGGCGAGCCATTTTCTTGCGAGAACACAAAAATCAGAACACACACACACAAAAATTTAAATGCACACAAAAACTTACACACACACAAAAATTTACACACACACAAAAACTTACACACACACAAAAACTTACCCACACACAAACAAAACTTACACACACACACAAAAACTTACACACACACAAAAAAAAACTTACACACACACAAAAACTCACACACTGCATAGTTATAATTAAAAAGGAAGCATATAAAAAAAGCATTAAGCCCTTAAAATACTTTTCTGTAAGAAGCAAATGAACGGAAAGCATAGAGACATCACTTACAGCGTGCAAATTGGTCATTCCCCATTGATCAAGAGGTCTCTTCCTAATTGGAGCATGATGGTCAGCATACCTGTCCCATGACCAATGTAAATCATAGGTCACGTACTAGCTATCACAGGCCCAGAAGGGCTGAATTCACATTTTAGAGACAAAAAGCGCACACAAAAAGCAAATATAATAGCAATTTAAAATCTTCCCCCCCCCAAAACTCAACTTTCTGGGGGGGGGGGGACATATTTTAATTGCATTTTGAATATTTTCCTTCGGAAAAAACACCGAAAAGCAATATTAAGAGCTATATTTGTGAGTTTTTCACTGAAAATTCCTTTTTCTTGCCAAACCTTGACCTCCCTAATTGAATGATATTAATTAAAATCTTGGTATCTTTTTTTCAGCGTATTTTGAGTATTTTATATTTAAAAAAATATGAATAGCAATTTAAAGTGATTTTTTTGGATTTTTTTAAATAAAGTTTCCTTTTTTTGCCCAGCTTGGACTTCCGTAATCGAAGGATATTAATTATAGCATGCGGACCATATTTTCATCATTTTTTGCGTATTGTTGTTGGAAAAAAACACTGAAAAGCAATACTAAGATATATTTGTGTGATTTTTTCACTGAAAATTCCCTTTTTTTTCGCTAAGATTTGACCATCTTAAATGAAGGATTGGAATTAAAGCAAATGAAACGTATATTAATCTTATATATCGTGAATTCGTTTGAAAAAAACACTGAAAAGCAATCTGAAATGATCTTTTTGTTTGTTCACTGAAAATTCCATTTTTTTAGCCACACCTGGAAATCCCTATAGGAAGGAAATGAATTAGAACCATGGGAATGTATTTTACTCGTATTTTGCATTTTTTCTAACTTTTGTGTGTTTTCGCAATAGAATGGCTCAATTGTGAGTTTTTCACTGACAATTCCTTTTTAGCCATGCCTTTATAATCAATGGAACATAGTTCTTTGTATTTTACATATTTTTGATTGGAAAACACACCGAAAGGTCATATTATTTGAACTTACATCAAACGTTGGAGGGCTTACATTGGAAGAACTATCCATTATTTGTATATATGTTTCTATATTTGAGACTATACTGATTTCAAAAACTTCAAAACCCCGAAATATACTCGCTTAACGGTTACCTATTTGCGAAAATCGTACTAGGTCACGCTATTAGAACAATAATTACCTCACTATCTATCACTCACGGGGAACAGGTTCAAAACAATACTTCATACATCATATAGTCAGCTCATTTAATTGGAAATTAAAGTGGATAATGCCCAATTCACAGGAGGGGGCATGAAAACTATGGTTTTTAACTACGATATGCAAGACTAGAAAGAAAAGTCTTTAGGAGTGGAGCTGCCCATCACCTCAACCCTTGCTCTTGAAATCCCCACACCCCCTGCCCCCAAAACTCAAATTTTCCCGTGGATTTTAAATCCCCCCCCCCCAAAAAAAAATTTCTAGGAACGTATCTTCATCAAATCTAATCATTTTCATTGGAAAACCTGTTTACCGACGCTCTAGTGATACCTAGGTAAAGAACTATGTGGGCAAAATTATTTGTTTTTGGTTTTTTTTCATCATAGCCCGGACACTTCGTATAGATTGAGTCATCGCAAAAACTTTTAACAGGGCTCATTCATTGGACATTAAACGTGATAATGACCCATTCAGAGAAAAGGGGCATGAAAATTATGGTTTTTAACCATGATATGCAAGGCAAGAAAGAAAAATCTTTAGGAGTGGGGCTGCCTATCACCTCAACCCTCGCTCTTGAAATCCCCCCAAAAGTTGAAGTCTAGTCTAAACTAGCATAACCACAAAATTACACAATATTGCATAGAAATACCAAAACCATAGGTTAGGCTATGTCAGGTTAGGTTAGAAGTTAAGTTTCTCCACGTTTAAGTTAGATTAGATTAGGTTAGCTTATCATGAGCGCTCATGATAAGCTAACCTAATCTAACCTAACTTAAACGTGGAGAAAAACTAGTTTTCATGCCCCCTCCTGTGAATTGGGCATTATCCACTTGAATTTCCAATTAAATGAGCTGACTATATGATGTATGAAGTATTGTTTTGCATCTTTTCCCCGTGAGTGGTAGATAGTGAGGTAATTATTGTTCTAATAGCGTGACCTATTACGATTTTTGCAAAGAGGTAACCGTTAAGCGAGTGTATTTCGGGGGTTTGAAGTTTTTGAAATCAGTATAGTCTGAAATATAGAACAATATATACATATAATGGATAGTTCTTCAAATGTAAGCCATCTAGCTTTTGATTGAGTTTGAAATAATATGACCTTTAGGTGTGTTTTCGGGTCAAAAATATACAAAATACAATTAGATATGATCCAGTTATTATAAAGATGTGGCTTAAAAGGAATTGTCAGTGAAACACTCATAAATGAGCCATTCTATTGCGAAAACACACAACAGTTCGAAAAAATGCAAAATATGATGAAAATACGTTCCCAAGGTTCTAATTCATATCCTTCCATTAGGGAGGTCAAGGCTTGGCGAAAAAAAAGGAATTTTAAGTGAAAAAATCACAAATATAGCTATTATTATTGCTTTTCAGTGTTTCTTCTAACAAAAATACGCAAAATAATATTAAAATACGTTCCCATTGTTCTAAATAATATTCTTCCATGAGTTGGGTCAAGGCATGGCAAAAAAATGAAATTATACTGAAAAACTAACAAATATATCACTTAATATTTCTGTTCAGTCTTTTTTACCACAAAAATACGCAAAACACGACGAAAATACGCTACCATGGTTCTAATTCATATCCTTCCATTAGGTAGGTCAAGGCTTGGCAAAAAAAGGAATTTTCTTTGAAAAAATCAAAAATATAGCTCTTGATATGGCAATTCAGTTTTTTAACTACCGAAAATACGAAAAATAAAAAGAAAATACGTTCCCATGGTTCTAATTCATATCCTTTAATTAAGGAGGTCAAGGCTTGGCAAAAAAAAAGAATTTTCAGTGAAAAACTCACAAATATAGCTCTTAATATGGCTTTTCGGTCTGTTTCCCAAAGGAAAATATTCAAAATACAATGAAAATATGCCCCCCCCCAGAAATTTTAGTTTGGGGGGGGGGGGGGGGGTTTAAATTGGTATTATATTTGCTTTTTTGTGTGCGCTTTTTGTGTCTAAAATTTGAATTCAGCCCCTTCTGGGTCTGTAGTAGCTAGTACATGACCTATGATTTACATGGGTCATGGGAAAGGTATGCTGACCATCATGCTCCAATTAGGAAGAGACCTCTTGATCAATGGGGAACGACCAATTTGCGAGCTGTAAGTGATGTCTCTATGCTTTCTGTTCATTTGCTTCTTACAGAAAAGTATTTTAAGGGCTTAATTCTTTTTTTATATGCTTCCTTTTTAATTATAACTATGCAGTGTGTAAGTTTTTGTGTGTGTGTATGTTTTTTTGTGTGTGTGTGATTTTGTTTTTTTGTGTGTGTTTTTTTGGGCTTTGGTTTAAGTTTTTTGTGTGTGTGGTTATGTTTTTGTGTGTGTGTAAGATTTTGTGTGTGTGTAAGATTTTGTGTGTGTGTATGTTTTTGTGTGTGTGTGTAGATTTTTGTGTGTGTGTTCTGATTTTTGTGTTCTCGAGAGAAAATGGCTCGCCTTTAACATACTTAGCCGTAGTTAGTTGAAACTATGCATAAATGTCTTAATTTTAGTCTAATTGCGTGGCTGCTAAAGGAACAATGAGCAATTTTTCCTGTAGGCTAAATATCTTCGCAGTTGACCTTTACCCCCCTTTTTTCAGAGGGGTGTTGACACACTGACGGCATTGTGACACTTTGGTGATGGTTAATCGGAGTTCACGTTGATGGTTTTTGGTTGATGCATCATCATTTTCATTAATACCACTTAATGATTTTTTGTGTTCTCGCAAGAAAAATATATCGCCTTTTAAGATACTTAGCCGTAGTTAGTTGAAACTATGCATAAATATCGTAATTTTTAGTCTAATTGTGTGGCTACTAAAGGAACAATGAGTATTTTTTCTGATTTTTTGTGTTTTTGCAAGAAAATAGCTAGCCTTTAACATACTTAGCCGTCGTGTGTGTAAATTGTTGTGTGTGTGTTTGAGTTTTTGTGTGTGTGTGTGTTAGTTTTTTTTGTGTGTGGGTAAGTTTTTGTGTGTGTGTAAGTTTTTGTGTGTATGTAAATTTTTGTGTGTGTGTAAGTTTTTGTGTGTGTGTAATTTTTTGTGTGTGTGTAAGTTTTTGTGTGTGTGTGTTCTGATTTTAATGTTCTAACAAGAAAATGGCTCGCCTTTAACATACTTAGTCGTAGTTAGTTGAAACTGTGCATAAATATCGTAATTTTTAGTCTAATCGCGTGGCTACTAAAGGAACAATGAGCAATTTTTTCTGTAGGCTAAATATTTTCGCAGTTGACCTTTACCCCCCTATTTTCAGAGGGGTGTTGACACACTGACGGCATTGTGAAACTTTGGTGATGGTTAATCAGAGTTCACGTTGATGGTTTTTGGTTGATGTATCATCATTTTCATTAATACCACTTAATGATTTTTTGTTATCTCGCAAGAAAAATATCTCGCCTTTTAAGATACTTAGCCCTAGTTAGTTGAAACTGTTCATAAATATTGTAATTTTTACTCTAATTGTGTGGCTACTAAAGGAACAATGAGCATTTTTTCTGATTTTTTGTGTTTTCGCAAGAAAATAGCTAGCCTTTAACATACTTAGCCGTTGTGTGTGTAAGTTTTTGTGTGTGTGTGTGTGTAAGTTTTTGTGTGTGTGCAAGTTTTTTTGTGTGTGTGTACGTTTTTTGTGTTTGTGTGTGTGTATAGGTTTGGTGTGTGTGAGTGTAAGTTTTTGTTTTTGGGTAAGTTTTCGTGTGTGTGTAAGTTTGTGTGTGTGTGTTTAAGTTTTTGTGTGTGTGTAGTTTTTGTGTGTGTGTATGTTTTTGTATGTGTGTTCTGATTTTTGTGTTCTCGCAAGAAAATGGCTCGCCTTTAAGATACTTAGCCATAGTTAGTTGAAACTGTGCATAAATATCGTAATTTTAGTCTAATTGTGTGGCTACTAAAGGAACAATGAGCATTTTTCTGTTTTTTTGTGTTTTCGCAAGAAAATAGCTAGCCTTTAACATACTTAGCCGTTGTGTGTGTAAGTTTTTGTGTGTGTGTGTGTGTGTAATTTTTTGTGTGTGTTTAATTTTGTGTGTGTGTTTTAGTTTTGTGTGTGTGTGTGTGTGTGTATATGTTTTGTGTGTGTGTGGGTAAGTTTTTTTTGTGTTTGTGTTTGTGTGTGTGTGTAATTTTTTTTGTGTGTGTGTGTTTAAGATTTTGTGTGTGCCCATTTTGAAGTTGGAAAATATTTATATTATTTGGAAAAATAGAAATGATCAATAACTGATTTCTTTCCATTGAAAAAATTCAGAATAGAACTTGAACTTTTCTTCACTTCGTTGAGAAAATTAAAAATTGAAGTAGAACTTTTTATCTTCTGTGAAAATATTCACAAGTATGCTATAGCTTTTTCTATCTACTACGGAAAAATTTAGAATAGAACTTTAAATTTCTTTAGGTCTTTGGTGAACTTAAAACAGAAGTGGAAGATTTTTATTTTCTCTGGAGAAATTACAATTGGAGTGTGTTCTTTGGTAAAATTCAGAAGAGAACTTGAACTTTTCTATCTTCCGTGAAAAATTAGGAACAGTATTTAAAATTTTTTCATCTCTTTGAGAAAAATTTGATCCGAAGTTAAAAATTTTTATATTATTCGTAAAAAAATATAATTGATTAATAACT
Source organism: Artemia sp. Qi Xiang Cuo (assembly GCF_049724085.1). NCBI lineage: Eukaryota > Metazoa > Arthropoda > Branchiopoda > Anostraca > Artemiidae > Artemia > Artemia sp. Qi Xiang Cuo. Next base: position 40,419,480 of record NC_142811.1, on the reverse strand, counting down.
AATTTATTTTTCATTCAGAAAATTCAGAAGAGAACTTTAACTTTTCTTAACTTCATTGATAAAATTTAAAATTGAAATAGAAATGCTTATCTTAAGAGAAACTATTCGCGACTCTGATATAGCTTTTTCTATCTACTAAGGAAAAATTTAGAATTTGTAAAATAGGTTTAAGAAGGATATTAGGAAAAGAACTTGTTCTCAAATGCCATTGAAAAGTATTGCTTGGTGTTGAGGTAACCAAAAAGCTGTAGAGTATAGTTGTGGGTGAAAGGGATGGGTACTTCAACTTGTAAAATGGGTTTAGGAAGGACCTTAAGAAAAGAACTTGTTCTGAAAAGATATAATAAAGCCTTAAAAAAGTATTAAAAATTGGGGGCTCCGGGGCCTTTGGGGCGCGGGGGGACCTTGGGGAGCCCGGTCGACCTTTGGAGACCGGGGGAGGGTCTTGGGGGGAGCGGGGGGCCCTTTGGGAGCCGGGGGGGCCTTTGAGGATCGGGAAGGGCCTTTGGGGGTCCGGGGGACCTTTGGGGACCGGGGGAGTGCCTTTGGAGGTCTGGGGGGGCCCTTGCGGGTGGAATGGTCCTTTGGGAGCCCGGTGGACCTTTGGGGACCGGGGGAGGGCTTTTGGGGGCCCGGGGAGAGCCTTTGTGGGTCTGAAGGCCCTTTGGGAGCTGGGGGGGACCCTTGAGGACCGGGGGCTTCCTTCAGGGTTGGGGTAGGGGGATTGAAACCCTTTGGGGTTCGGGTAGAAGGATCGGAACCCTTTGGGGTTGGGGTAGGGGGATCGGAGCCCTTTGGGGTTGTGGTAGAAGACCTCACAACACTGTTCAAATGGAACTTGTGTATTATAACGACCACACTCAAAACCTCTTCTAAAACAACTTTTAAATCATCTTTTAAAATGCCTCTAACTGTTTCACCGAAATAATTCCCTAAAATGGCTAAAACGGTTTCACCCAAATAATCTCTAAACGTAATTTTAGTGTGTTCCTTTTGTTTGGGATCCCTGGGCTGTCACATTTGAAATTACAAAGAAACCTTTTCGCGTGCTAAGATCAAAACATTTGCTCGGAAACGATTCTTCTGGAAGAACTCCAGACATTAATAAACTTCGCGCCGGAGACAATTCTCTTTAGAAACAACAAATTATTTCCCCTTCCATGTCGATCAATCAATCATGACATCATCTGTGATCTAAACTTTGCCCCGGAGACATTTCTCTTTGGAAATACATCAAAGACATTAATTAACTTGACGTCATCTGTCAGACATTAATTAACCTTGCCCGGAAACTCATAACATCTGCATTGAACAACAAATATTGGAAACACGCGATCTAACCGTTTCCCGGAAACTCATAACATTTGCCTCGAACAACAACAACAAATACTGTTTCCCGGAAACTCATAACATTTGCCTCGAACAACAACAACAAATATTGGAAACATGCGATCTAGCTGTTTCCCGGAAACTCATAACATTTGGCTCGAGCGACTATAACAAATACTATTTCCCGGAAACTCATAACATCTACCTCGAACAACAATAGGAAGGAAGTGTCATTAACTTTGCCCAGAAACGATTTGGTTAATGACTCAATAATCAATGAAAGTGACAAAATTCCTGTTTTTCAAATTTTCACTGACAAAATCCATAAAACATCCAAGAAAAACATCAAATAAATCGACCAACACACATAACCATAAAAACATACATAAATGTGACAAAATTCCTGTTTTTCAAATTCTCACTGACAAAATCCATAAAACATCCATGAAAAACATCAAATAAATCGACCAACACACATAACCATCCATGAATTATGTAAAAAAAGTTATAGGTGGCAGCAGGGGTGAGGGGTGGTTGTTATAGGGTCATCTCTACTGACATGTGAGAGGATACTCACTCTCTTTGAAAAGGTGTCGAGGCGCAAGCAAATAACGCTGAAATTCCTAGGGGCACAGGCAAAATGGTACCTCTTACCCTACTGTCAGCCTCACAAGTGAATTTTGGCGTCCCCCAGAGATTATTTTTAGGGCCTGTGCTATTTTGATTTATGTAAATTATCTTCATTATGTAGTAAAAAAGCAGAAACTTATTAATTGCTGTAGAATCTGTTATCCTAAACCTTCCCTTGCCCATAGTGGCAAATATAGTTCGCCTTCTTCTAGTGTCCTTGTTTGTTTGCTGATGACAGCACACTTGGCACTTCGGGAAACTGCGAATCAAAGCTATCTACTACGGAAAAATTTAGAATAGAACTTTAAATTTCTTTATGTCTTTGGTGAACTTAAAACAGAAGCGGAAGATTTTTATTTTCTCTGGAGAAATTACAATTGGAGTGTGTTCTTTGGTAAAATTCAGAAGAGAACTTGAACTTTTCTATCTTCCGTGAAAAATTAGGAACAGTATTTAAAATTTTTTCATCTCTTTGAGAAAAATTTGATCCGAAGTGAAAAATTTTTATATTATTCGGAAAAAAATAGAATTGATTAATAACTAATTTCTTTTTCATTCAGAAAATTCAGAAGAGAACTTTAACTTTTCTTAACTTCATTGATAAAATTTAAAATTGAAATAGAACTGCTTATCTTCCGAGAAAATATTCGCGACTATGATATAGCTTTTTCTATCTACTAAGGAAAAATTTAGAATTTGTAAATTTTTCTGGCTGTAGACTATGTCTTGAATGGGACACTATGTATGCTAGATACGTGATATCATTAAGCAAATTTAAACAGGAGGAGCAGCTATGTTTTGCTGGAAGTGAATATTCTCCATATAAATAAACTTCGGTCAGCATTAGATGTCCTATAGAAATATATTGATGAGAACAAAATGCATCAGTGATTATTATTGTAATTATGTTCAATAAAATTGTTTCTAAATCAATGGTATTTTTTTCTTTCTATAGTAGACTAGAGTATATATTTTTAGAGCAGAAAAAATTCTGATTAGTCTGAAATTGGTTGTGAGAGAGTTAGGACTCTAAAAAATGGATAGATTCGAGAAAGAACGACTCATGAAGAATCTAGTTCTAATAGAAAAACGTTTGGTTCTAGATGACAATTTTCAAGAGCTGTCTATTCAAAGGAAGATATTTTCTGAGGGATTGCTTCTAAATTTAATGAAAACTGATTCTCCATCATTAGACTATTGCATGAAGCTTCTACATCGTGGTCCAAATGCATTTACACAATTTATTGATATATTGATCACGACACGGCAAAATGATATTGTGGATATACTTTTAAACAATAGTTTAGAAATTTAGGACTTTTTTCATGAGAAATATGATGCTCAAGGATGATTTACTCCTCTCTCTCTCTCTCTCAGACAATTTTTGTTGTTGCTAGCTCAGTTTCATTGTGGCAGTGAGAGTGACAACAATAGACAAACTATTCCATACATATCCGCTATTCATGCGCTCTCTAGGCAGCTGGTCATCATGGGAAAATTGTGCAATGATAGTCGTGTCGTACGGGAATTTCGGATTATATCAACCATGTAAATTACATAGTTGAGATAATGAGCAAGTCGAAGGTCGAGATCCCGGTCATGAAGAGGTGTATGAATCTCGCCCAGGTGGACACGCATGTTCTAATTTTCCTTATGAAGAATGCAATCAGTCGGAGAATGCATATCCCGGTGTGTTTAGAAAGAATTCTAAACGGTCTTTTAGTCTACTGCGACAAGATTGGTACTGTCACGGTTTTAGTCTGCTAGGGGAGGGGAAACCGGGTTAGAGATTTAAATGTTGGAATATCAAGGGAATATGGTTTCAAAGTCAACGTCTTGCATAAACTGAGTGTTTTGATTATAATCCCACTGATTTTTATTTGGCAGTGACAGAATGTGATTCGACACTTGAGGACACTGTTTATGAAATTGCTTCAAATAAGCAAATTGAAACATGTGAATTCTATAGAATGAATGAGAATAGTATCATTGACTATACAAAGAGATATGACAAGAGTGAAGTCACACTCTACTGTAGAAAATTTGACCCTGACATTGCAGTACATCAGGATCAGTACATTGTGAATTCAGATAATCTACCTGCGCTAGTTGTTGTCGACAAATACCTAGTAGTGGATGAAATCTAAAGAGTAAAAAAGTCGTTTTATCATGTATATAATTTTTTTTTATTAACAAACAATTTCACATACATTTTTAGAACATATTATTCTTAGGGCACTAAAATCAATATTAAATACACTTGTAAGTATATTCTCCACTAGAAAGTCGTTCAATCGAGGTAAGTCAACATAGAGATTGAGAAACTGCTTGTAGGTGTAGCCAGGGCATCTGAAAATGAAAAAGAGTAGTGCATGAAATCCACATGTCTTAGTCGTTAAATCTTTTACTCTTCGTTGATTTTGAATAATGGTTTTCCCACTGCATTCAATAAAGTTGTTGATGTACGGAGTATAGAATTTATACGATAGGCCAAGAGGATAAAAAAATTCAATATTCTTCGACGTTTGAAAGATGCATAGCCAATGACCGGTCTTCAAAGTCGATGGACTGCTATTAACATTGATTAGGGTATTGTTAACACTTGGAATTTTTTCAATGAAGTCCGAAGGTATGCAATAGGACTTGTACTGGGACATGTATGGATCCATACTAAATACATTGATTATTTGGTCTGTGTTTATGGTGCAAGGTCTAGTAGAACACTGCCGTCGGGTGTGATTTCCCAATAGGTTTTAAATTGGCTCAGTGATATTAGCGTGATACTCTCAGCCAGAGCATTGGCAAATGTACACTCTAAACGTACATTCCCTGTTCGTACTATACTCATATCATGCGTGCCTGACAAGTCCAAAACAATAACCCCATGATTTTTTGAAAACATTGAATCGGTTATTTTTATTTTCAAATAGTTGAGTCATGATCTAGGGATTGCATGGTCAACTCGTACAAAGTTCTATAGGATTTTTTGTCAAATGATAGAGTGTACAGTGGAATACCATTCACTTTGCACACGTGGCTAGATAGAACGAAAAAATTAAGATCATGGGGGGATTAAGCCCAGGATCCAACGGCACTGCCCCTCTTTACAAAGGCCAAAGCTAATTTCGATGTGATTTCTCAATTGATAAATGATGAATCGCTATAGCTACGAGAGCCAGTGGCAATGTGACGTTGATTGGTGATTGTATGGGGGACAAGAAGTTTAATTTTGTTGCCATTGGCTCTTAGCTTTTCCACTGCCAATGCAACAGAGCTCATAACCTGTTGTTTTCGGACGTGGAGAATTGCCGAGTTGATAATGACATTTCCATCGGGTGCTGCAGGAAGTGTTTTTCTCAAAATGAAATTCGACGGTGCCATCTCTAACCCCATGTCAATCTTGACATGGGGGGTAACCAGTGGGATATATTAAATAACTCATGGTATAATTTTCCAACCGGATTATAGTATTGGGTGACTTCTGTAGTCAAATCATCGTCTGTATCAACACCTGTTCGATTTTCATAGCCCAATGATTGTCCTCTCATCTCCTTGTACGCCTTTGGCGTCATCATCATAAATTGTATGTAGCTTGCATAGTTGGATAAATTATTGCTAGTGCTCACCAATGTTCCAATAATAAATACATTAATTTGTTTGAATAGGTTGTGTAGAATACAGTTTTCATAGGAGAGACCATCGCCGGCAATTGGAGTTGTATTATCTGACTTTTTCTTCACCACAACATTTAAATCAATAAATCCTGAAAATCATTTAAATAAATCAATGTAATAGTCTTCATTGGAAAATATTTGAAAGTGTAGATTTGCCTAGAGGGGTTGTTGAGGGTGAAACTGCTCATAGTAGCCATGCTTGACACTGACATCAACATTTTCAGCATTGAATAGATTCAATGAGTAACTGAATAATGTATATGATTCCTTGTGGGAGAGATAAGTCATATTAAGAGAAGAAATCCTTCTTTGATCTAACAATCTTTTTCTTTTTCTTCTTCTGCTTATCGGTCTTCCTTGTTTTAATTCTCAAAGTCCTTGTTGATGTTCATTGATTCTCGCCTGGTCAGAAACTGATGATTTATTGATATGAACACATCCTTGTCAATCCTTCTCCATTTTTACGATATTTTAATTGCTCATCAACGGGTCTTGCCGAAGATCTAATATTCTCCTTAAAACTCTCCTCCAAGTTCTCGCCCGACACCCAGTTTTTTAATGTGGGGGCAGCAAAATTTGATGCAGCAGGTACAAGATATTTTCTGGCAAGGGGTAGTGCAGAACGAAATAGCCTAGTAAACCAACTACCAAGACCATAGCCAGACATTGTAGTACGACCCTTTTAGTAGTCCAATCCATTGCCTATTTGACGTGGACACAAAGCACCAATATAACAACCGATATCGGGACAGACAAATGGAATTCTCCTATTGTTTATTTTAGGTGATTGTGATATCGTTGACAATGGGTCGAAAATGAAACGTAATCACTGCTAAGCCTTTAGTTATTGCTAGAGAATCACCCAATTCACATCTTAGTGGTAACTGACAGAGCTCCAAAAATGAAGCGTTTACAGGAACATACTGAAGATGCTTTATATTATAGTGATGAACAAGTTCATGAGATGTTTTTCCTTCAAGAAAACGTAGGAGGGGGACATTTGAATTATCGACGTTTCCACAAAGGATGCATAGAGAAATATGCAGAGTCCGAGGCAAAACCAGGTGGATAATCAGCAAAAATAACTTGATCCATCCCGTAAACGGTGCTAGCAATTTCCCCATTGATCAAATTCTGTTTAATGACAATAGCATCTCTCAGGTTATGATTGAGAATAATTATTTCAGTATCAATAGGTGAGCTAATGTAAATCCTATCATTTTCCAATGAATAATTAAAATGGAATATACCATTCCTACGATATGAGATTTTTCTATTGATTGTACGACAAAAATCTCCCATATTATCGTATTCAATATATTTCAATTTGGCATGTGGATAGTCACTAGATTTAAGGGCTTCAACCCATTCATAGTCGACATAGCTCAACCCATTCAGAGCCTAATCGAATGGTATAACTTTTATATCATACACACGATCCTTTTTAGGGATACCAAAATTATTTTTAAAGGAAAGGTCGAAACCAACCACTTTAAGTGCGTAGACAATGTAATGGTGAAGGAGGGCTTCGCTTGCATGCCCCTTATCTCATTTCAATTATGATAGAGAGAATCAAGAGCATTGGTAGAGCATGCTGCACAGAAATCATTGAGTACTGTTAATATCTTCAACACCGATCCAAGACTCAAAATCAGAGTTGTATCGTAGCCACCGAACAAGTAACTGTTTCTTACCCCTGCGAGTACGTGTCTTTAAGATCTTTTAAATTTGGTAGATTTCACTAGCATTTTTAACTTTTTGTAGTTAATAGTCATAAAAGCCACCGAGAATCTCTTCATCTTTGGTATCACGCAGGCGATAAGTTATGGGTTTGGTGTCTAGGATTTTTGCCACTTTAAAAAGTTCGGTGGACCACAAGTAATTGCCCTTTTCAAAAACATTAGTTGTTCTAATAATTCGGACGGCCTCACCAACATTGAATTTATTTTTATTCTTGACAGTCATTTCAGCGGAATATTGTTTAAGAAATGTTTCAATTGTGTCATGATAAGAATGGTGAACTTCCTTTGGTGCAGAGTTGGATTACGATCAATGACGGCGATGATTATAAATCAACATTTTTTTAAAAAGAAAATGAGTAAAAGCGAATGTATTTTTCAATATAAAATATCTTGAAATTAAAATTAGAATAGTTCCTGTCAATCGTTCTGCCAATGCAGACTTTATAGGTCTTTGATTATGATAGAGCAGTGTACTATATTTCTCTTGTACTTTTGCAACCTGGGGATTAACAAATTCACTACCGCGATCCGTTTGAATTTTTTTATATGAATCCTGTTGGAGAATACTTTCAATGGCCTGAGCAACTTCAACACCTCTCTTTGATTGCAATGGAATTGCATATGCATAGCGACTAAAAACACTGATTGCAAGTAGAATGTACTTGTACGGTGTATTGTAACGTCGTTGAATTTCATCTAGAGTCAGGAGATCTGCTTGCATTATATGCAATGGGTAAAAGGCTTTAGTTTTTTGATATTGATTGGCACGAAGTCTATGATTTCTATGCAGAGTATAACTTGATTCATTTTGCAGATAGTCTCGTACATTTTAAGTGTGAAAACCCGTGACTTTGAAAAGAGTGGCTAAGGAGCTTAAAGTCCCCGATACGTCAATATTTTCATAAACATCTTTCAGAACTTGAGCCATTTTGAATGTAAACGCGTTGTGTAACGTATGCTACCATGTTGTATACTGGTTGTTGGTGGTGGTAACGTTGACTTGATACGTCTTCGCTTTTGTCTAGCTACCAGTGGTGTACTAATATTTTCCAAAATGAATGTAAAATCTTCTTTTTCTTCATATCCATATTTAATGACGTCAATGTTGATGATGATGATGATGCAGTTTCTTTTAATGTTTTTGGAATTTTCATACTTCTAATAATGCTTTAGGGGACGTGCAATGTATTTTGAAAGTTATATACATTAGCGTCAACTCATAGAGTTAATCTGCGACTTGTAATCTTATCATAGATCAAATCAAGTAGATTATAGCTCTTGCCCTGAATTATAATCCCTTCCCCATTGCTCTCAATTTGAATATGATCTTGACCCCTTCCCATGAGATAGACTAGGAGTCGTTTTCTTTGTTAAAGAAAAGAGCTGGACATTATAATTCCAAATTTAAAAACAATTTAATACAATTACACTTTCTTTAATTTTTTTCCAGCAGCAGCACACACTTGAGAAGATTATTATTTTTTGTGATAAATACCAGCAGCAGCAGTGGGCTTCGACCGATGTGACTTAGGTTTGACCACTTGGCGAAGTGCATCTTGAAGTAAAAGCAGTTTTTTATCATCCTCAATAGTTTCATTGTAAAGTAATTTACTCAGATTGTTCTCAAAGTGTTCTACGGGGCAGAGAGCTAGTTCTATTGGAGTTAATTTATAGGGTTTTGCCATCTAGAAAAAACTGTATACAAGGCCTGCAATTATTGGCAGTAAAAGCGTGAAAAATCTACCGCCGGCCTGAAGAAGTCGTTTCCTTTTAAAATTCTTTCCTTTCTTTTTAGAGGCCATGTAGGTACAATGGAACGATGTTGCTTTGCCTGTTGCTTAACTACTTCTGGCAGTTGAACAATACCCTCAATAAAATTTAAACAAGTTTCAGATACTGGATTAATGAAATCATTTTCAATACCAAGTTTGAGCATTGCCTTCCTAAGCTGAGTTTTTGAAGTACTTAGAACATAAAACAAATGTATATTTTCGTGTAGTTTCTTCAGTGTAATGATACCGACTAATAGGTCATTTTAGTGTTCACAGGGAGATATACTGTAATTTCATTGTCGAAAATATATGTGACTGCTCGCAGATCCTCGAGTGTATTTTGATTCAGATCCAATTGGATATAGCCGTGGGGTTTATTAGTTACCTGAGTGTATGCTGAGAGAAGAAAATTGGGGGGATCTGAAACGAACTTTGTATTTAGATTTACTAGCGAGAGAAAATCATGAACAGTTCTGTATTTTAGGTAATTCTGAAAACTCAATGCAAGGTTTAGTATGGATTTGATCTGAGGAAAGAGATTTGGTAGAACCAGAGTAATTGAAGAATGTTAATGAGAAGAGCGAAAAGTGAATAGTTGCAACATTTGCTGGGAGCATTGTTCAATAGATTCAGCCAGATCGTCAATGATCAGCCAAGAGTTTTGGTTCAATAATGTTGAAAACATCAAGTCCCTGTATGAATTGTATCTGCACCAATCCCATGGTGGTGGCAACAATTGCTTTTATTTTATCGTACGATTCCTGCCAAATACTGTAACAATAGTAGATTTTTTCGGCTTTTCCACAAATATTTTATTGCAATTTTTAAATATTTTAGTTAAAATTGTTGTTTTCCCCGACATTGAGGGCCCACACAGAAACGATCTGAATAGTGTTTCAAATTGATACATGTTCCCTTCAACAGTTCACCTGGACAACTAACTGTAGACCATAATTGTCTAATGAATAAATAATTTCCCTACTACTACCCTGTTCAAGAATAATAATAAGAAGAAGAATTATAAATAATAGTATTTTATTTTCTTATATTCATAAAAAAAGTAACAATACATTAAAAAAAAAGCACATTAAAAATGAAAAAATACACTTCTTTTTAAATTTATTTATAAAAAAAATACAACATTTACATAGGCACACAGAGAAAAAACACTTGAATACTTTTTTGTTTATTTATAGAGAAAAAATATAACATTAGATTAAAGCACTTGAAAAAAATATAACTTTTTTTAATGAAACTTTAAAAAAAAAATCTGCTCTAAGTAAAAAAGATAACTTTGATAAGGGCGGTGCGCCCCCCGCTGGTGGCCCCCCCTCCCCCCGGGCTGCGAGGCCCCTCCCCAAAGGTTTTAGGAAATAATTTACAGGACTTTATTTAAACCGAGACTTTCCCTATGGGTAACTCATTCGGCCCGGTCTGAAGTTAAATAGTGTCCAAGGGGGAGGGTAGTCACACCATCTTGACAAACATAGACCTTGGCGGAGATGGTACTCATGGCAATTTTTTCTACATTTACAGTAAAGTTCCTGTAGTTGAGGGAACGAATTGCCAGCAATTTGACTCGTGGAATTGTATTTTGAACAATACAATTTCTATAAATGTCCATTGAAATTCTTATCTACATAGCGCGTGGGTACTCCTTTGCAACGTTTCTTGATTTCCTCGTCGTGTGTCTGTATAAAGTACACCTTCAGACCTAAAAACATACCACGGGAAATCAAGTCGCTTCCCGTTTCTGATTAAAAAATAAAATCTGATTTGGCGCCCGACGTTTCACTAGCTCTGGGTAAAGACCATCCCAATTAGTGTAGTCCAACCGTGAGCTGATAATTTCACCGTGCGCCAAATCATCAATTAGATTTGGGGTTTTTACGTTTAAAAGTAGAGAACGTGTCCCCGTAGTAGACCTCTACTTGCCACTTTTCCGGCCACTGTACCCTAGCCACATTGTAGTAGAATTCCAACATGAGATTTTTAGAGATCTCCAAGATCGCACTGCCTGCAGCAATATTTTTATTCAAGACAATGCGTCTTTTTTTCCTATTCAATAGTACCATGTCCGGGCCAATGATTGTGAAATAAGTGTAATTTGGATCGGCAGTAATTTGAGCACATTGTTTGGGATTGGTAAAGACATCACAACGAATCCTATTGCGAACTCTCGCACATTCCACCAAAAGCTGAATTCAAAATGAGCTTATAAATTTCTTTTTCGGCCTTCGTCTGCGCTTCGGAACGTTTGTTGACAAAAATGTCAACAAACGTTTTCAGATAGGGTTTTTGGCTAAACTGGAGTGCTCTGTGAACCTTTGTGACGTTGAAACCGTTGTTGCACATCCATTTTAAAGCTACATGATGTAAAACTATGTTTTTTTGGCAGAAGGTCAGCAATAAGTTTTTGTTTTGAAGGTGACCAATGCAATCCGTCCACCTCGACTGAACGCCTATTGCGAGGGCTCAAAGAGTCCCTAGTCGCAGGTCTATTGATGCACGAGAAAACAAAATCCTTTACTGAATCGTGAAGCTCGAATGGTATCTTCCTATCAATTTCAAAAAACCCATCCAACCGGTCCATTCTCCTCAACAATGCTGATATTGTGGAGTCAAGATTAATGAAGGCGTATGAGCCATTAATTGTAGCTAAGTTGCAGCACGTTATTGGTCATGGATGATCGATAGAGAGAATTCAAGTTGAAGGAATCAGCACTTGAAATTATCCCCGTCCTCGTTACAATTGGAGAGGTATCCAATTACCGGGACCGGTGAAAAACAAACCCCCCCCCAGTTGACATATCAATTAGCAGGTGCTGATCAATGTCAGCGATTAGCTCATTTCTCCCCCTCTATTTTATAGGATGAGGTCCATCACTAGATGAGCAGATGAAAAATAATAGCCCAAATCAAGAATAAATTCATCATAGATTTTATCCATATTTTTACATATAATGTCTAAAATAGTTAACACGTCATTCGACAAATAAAGCTTGTAGTAGTCAAAGCCATTTTTACATCCTCCCTCTGTCCACACTTTTTTAGCAAAACTGTGTTCCTCGGGAGTGCACCTACTATTATGTAGACTGTCATAAAACAATTCAATTGGAGGAATAGTTTTCTCGGTGAATCTCGACAAGGAAAAATAATAATCGTAAGGATATATGCCCTTGACTGTTAACAAATCATATAAACCATTTTGAAATTGTTGCTTGAGAAGGAGGAGAGCGTTGCAGCCGTCTTTGTTTTTCTGTACTTGAATTCATTTGCTCAATGATTTAGGGACAAAACTATAGGACTCTAAGAAGCGAATTTTATTCGTGTACTCAAAGCCGGGTTCAACTAATTTCCAAATAAATTCCAAAACAAGCAACTTTTCTGATGATTTAGGTATGATTTTGTAGGAAAGCTGTCTATCTCCCATGCATCATCTACTGTTCCATTTCTTTGAAGATGAGCCAATGCTGGTAGCACATATTTCAGATCATAGTTAGAGTTATGCATAAGGAACGGAAGAAGAAGTTGTTTTTTAATTTTAAATTACATGAATTGTGAGCCCACCCTCAAAAGTTACTTTGCACCGTTGAATTGGGGTCTATAATTTGGTCATGGTCCAGAAGCGTGTATGTGGGAGCAAGGACATGCCTACAAGTCAAGAAGATCGTCCCTTGTTCTAGCGACATTTGATTTTTATCTAATAATGCCATTGGGTACCTGATGTGACGTAATCGTGAAATTGCGTTGTTTGCGCTTTTATTAAAGATATAACTACAAATTCAGTGTGATACTGGAGAACAACCAACCCCACCCCAAGATTTTAATTTGTTCTTTAAAATATACTTATCTATATAAAGGTAACATAATGCGTTCCCTCTAAAAGGAAAAAAATTAAATTAGGTAAATTTGCTACACCGGTGCGACCAATTTTGTTATGATTTTTTGCTGATGGCTCGTTATATAAGGTGTTTTAGGCTTCCATTAAAAACATAATCTTAAAGCAGGGCAGTCCAGTTTTAAGTTCAAAGACCTGTACTTCTCTTGTACGTGTAAACTCTTGACGGTATTTTATTCTGCTGTCCCACCCTCTTATTGAACTAAAGTTTTTTTTAAATCTACTGGGATTCAGATCAATATATTCAATGTATAGAATTGTGAAACCACTACCTCTCTCGTTAAATGTATCCAAAATTGATATTAATTTATTTACCCAGCTGAAAAAGTTATCCTCAAATTCATTTAGACCTGGGTAAAAAGTCTGGTTGCCAGTTGAAAAATAAGAATAAAAAAATCCCCGGATGTCCCCTGTTGTAAATAAAATTTTTGATTCACCGATGCTTTAACTCCCCCGTGCCCCCCCCCCCCATTTCTGAATCTGAATCTAACTTTTTGCTCGAATTATGTCGATGTAGCACTGGAGAACAATTACTGGGTCTGTTAAAATAATACCCCCGTCAATTGCGTTTTGCTCGGGAGGATTAAAATCTGCCCTATTTGTATGCATGTGACTTAGAGCAGACTCTAACAAATAAAATTCACGTAATTCCGGGGACATACCACTATTTTCATGTCTTGCACCAATTTGTACAGGACCCAATTCACTAATAGTAAAATTATCATTAAAAGTGTCCCCGGAAAAATGAGGCCCAACAATTTGCATAAGATTGTCCATTTCTTCAGCTATAAATTGAAAATACAGGTGGATATCAAACGACGTACCTTCACTAACATCTGGCAAGAGGGGGAAATTACCAGTGATACTTTGAAGTCCCATACCAAGGAAGGCAGAAGTTTTCACAGCTTCCCCCTGAAACTAGAAAATGAACAGATTAAGTTTTTTTTCTTTGACGAAAGTTTTATCCCAATTATAGCCCAATTTTCTTTTTTTTTATCAAACATTTTTTTTAATTGGATTCGAATTATCAAACGAAAGCGTAATAAATTAAAAATTTTTGCTTATAGCATTATTTATAAAACAATGCATAATAAATTACAAATTTTGTTAATAACAAACACTCACACACACACGCGCGCACACACACACACTCTCACACACCCGGGAGCTTCCTTTGGGGTAGGAGGATCGAAGCCATTTCGTGTTGGGTTATCGGACTTCAAAACACTTTTAAAATATAATTTTTTTATTATAACGACCCTAGAATTTTAGCCTAAAATTCTTTTCGAAAAAATCTCTTAAAATTTACCTAACTGTTTCTTTGAAATAAGTGCTTAAAATGTCCAAAAAACTTTTTGCCCCAATAATGTTTTTTTGACATCACTGCAATGATACCTTTAGACACTATTAAAAACCTTTTTCCTGCTTTAATATTTTACCTAAGATGAATATCCTGTTATTTGAAAGCAACTTTATAACGAAAGATTAAAATTCAAAATTTACCTGTCGGATTAACATTCAACCTTTCTGATGGGACATTTGATAAGAACCGGATACGCACAAAGCTAAGTGCAAAAACATATCTTAGTTTAAGAATGGTTGTTCAACTGTCAACTGTGAAATAATAGTTATTTGTTTATATAGTTAGTTTGTTTAAAGAAACAATCGATTTTTGCATTAGAAAATATCTTGCTTAAAAGAGAAATGACAGGTAAAGTTTTATAAATCTATGATAAGCTATTTGCTACTTCTGTGTTATAATCACTCTTTTATATACTGCTAATTTGGTTAATGAAAGAAAATGAAATAGGATTATTATAGAATAGTTTAGAAACAAATTTAAGCTTTACTCATTAAAAGTTATGCGCTTGTGAAAATTTTTCTTATTTTTGAAAAATACAGAAAAGAAAGAAAAAAAATTTATATACACTTAAAAATTCTGACGGCCCGTGTAAATCTGAAGACACTGGCAGAGCATAAAGAGGAGGTTCCCCCCCATCTTATTTAGACGGGATTGAAATATTCTTGGAGCACGTCCCTTCTCTCTTGAATTTTCTGCCAGGTTGAATAGATCTTTGTTTAGTGCTGGCACATGTCTTGATTACTCCTGTATTGGCGTTGTCGAGGGTTTCATTCAAGTTTGCTCGTTTTTGCTGTGATTATTGATCAACAGCGTTCTAAAATAAAAATCATTTTCAGTTTTCAAACTATTTAGCTTACGGGAGAGTACTGATCTTCAATATCAAACCCCCCAAAAGTTGAAAGAATGACACAAGCAGTTAACCTGGACTAAATAAATCATTGTAAGCGAAGAACTTTTTTTACCCTTCCATATCAACAATTAAAGTGCCCAGTTCGTAACAATTAAAGTGCCCAGTTCAGGCATAGTTCGTAAGTTAATTCATAACTAAATTTTGAAAAAGCCACTTAATGACGAGACAAAAATAAAATAGATTTCTTTTTATTACAGCGAAACTTATTGACCCTTTTTTAAATATTCAGAGAAATTCTTTTTAAAAGAGCTAACAACATAGTGAAAAAAAAAGCGGAAGAAAGGATATTATTCCCTAACTTAATGGCGAGACAAAAAATAGAGTTATTTTTATTATAGCGAAACTGACTGACCCTGTTTTAAATATTTAGCGAAATTCTTTTTAAAAAAGCTAACAACACAGTGAAAAAAAGCGTAAGGAGGGAAATTCTTCCGTAACTTAATGGCGAGACAAAAAATATATTTCTTTTTATTATAGCGAAACTGATTGATCCTGTTTTAAATATTTAGCAAAATGCTTTTTAAAAGAACTAA
Source organism: Artemia sp. Qi Xiang Cuo (assembly GCF_049724085.1). Classification (NCBI taxonomy): domain Eukaryota; kingdom Metazoa; phylum Arthropoda; class Branchiopoda; order Anostraca; family Artemiidae; genus Artemia; species Artemia sp. Qi Xiang Cuo. Next base: position 40,403,626 of record NC_142811.1, on the reverse strand, counting down.
CAACACGGTGAAAAAAATAAAAGCGTAAGGAAGGAAATTCTTCCTTAACTTAATGGCGAGACAAAAAATAGATTTCTTTTATTATAGCGAAACTGACTGATCCTGTTTTAAATATTTAGCGAGATGCTTTTTAAAAGAGCTAACAACACAGGGAAAAAAAGCGTAAGGAAGGAAATTCTTTCGTAACTTAATGGCAAGACAAAAAATATATTTCTTTTTATTATAGCGAAACTGACTCATCCTGTTTTAAATATTTAGCGAAATTATTTTTAAAAGAGCAAACAACACAGTGAAAAAAAGCGTAAGGAAGGAAATTCTTCCTTAACTTTATGGCGAGACAAAAAATATATTTATTTTTATTATAGATAAACTGAATGATCCTGTTTTAAATGTTTAGCGAAATGCTTTTTAAAAGAGCTAACAACACGGTGAAAAAAAGCGTAAGGAAGGAAATTCTTCCTTAACTTAATGGCGAGACAATTTCTTTTTATTATAATAATGAGAAAATTTTACTCACCAGAAGTCGCTTAGAGTATTCCATATCTATGTAAATGATTGCAAAAAATATTGATATTAGTAGATTGAATGAACTATTCGAACTGTTGAAAATTATAATCTGAAACTTGAATATATACAAAAAATAATTGAATATATTAACAGCTAAACAAGACGCGCTGGTTTTCTGATACGGGTTTACCCTAAAAGACATATATACCATGAAATAGAAATCTAGTCTATGTAAATTATGTCAGAAAAACTTGTCTTTCATAACATATTACGCAATTCCTAACTAGTACAAGATGGAACATAGTCTACCCAAAGTATTAGGCCATGTGAGGGAGCTCTGAATCTCTTTGAAAAGGTGTAGAGGCGCAAGCAAATAACGTTGAAATTCCTAGGGGCTCAGGCAAAATGGTACCTCTTACCCTACTGGTGACCGGATAAGTCGATAAACAGAAATTAATCTATCCTTCAAATAAGACTGAAACCAAGAAAATACATTTCCCTTATGCCAAAATGAGACATCTTCGATAGGAGAACTTCATGAGTTAAGAAATCGAAATCCTTACAAATATCCAGGAATATAGCAGCCGGAATTAATCCCGAACCTAACGCAGAATGAATAGAATTCAAAAGGGGCATACAGGCATGTTCAGTGGAGTGCTTCATACGGAAACCAAATTGAAAATCATGAAGAAAATTTTTAGATTTTAGGAAAATAAGGAGACGAGAAATCATAGCTTTTTCAAAGATTTTAATAAATACTGATAAAACTGAAATTGATCGATAATTTGTCGGATCATTTCTTTGCCCGCCCTTATACAAAACAATAATCCGAGCACGCTTGAGAGCATCCGGAAAAACTCCACATTCAAATAAAAGAATTACAAGTTTTGTTAGAGGCAAAACTATTGAAGGAAGAATAGATTTAACTACCTTAATAGTTAAATGACACTCTGAGTGTAATTTCTGGGTTTTAGGCGTTTACCCCTCCTCACGGAAATTATACCCCCGCGGAAAATACATCCCTACTGCAAGGAAATTATTCCCAAAAATTTTCTCCCCACCGAAAATCCCCCGTAAAAAATGTGCGTATGTTACCCAATAACAAATACTATTTGCAAGAAATGGACAAATTGCGAAACTTGAAAAGGCACTTAAACTTCTACAACGGAGTTCTCTGATTGTTGTCTAGTTGGAGAGGGAGGGGAATACTTTCAAAGGTGCACTTAAATGCCAAAACACCCCAGGTCTCATTGAGCCATCAGATAAATACAGCATTAGTTCTAAGGGAGAGACGAGGAGAGGGTCGAGATAGAAATTGATGTATAATTTCCAGGGCCGTAACCAGGAGTTTTTGGAGGGAGGGGTGTTTTTTCGGGGGGGGGGGATGTACAAAAGAAACTTTTAAAAACGCATAAAAAAGGTGAGATTGATATCTACTCCCTAATGATTTCTGAGAATATTTCTGGTCTACTCTGTTATTATAGTCTCAGTAGAGTAACATTAAACCCCAAAATGAGCAGAATTTATACCGTGTAGGCAAGGGACTGCCCCTTCCTCATCCACACTTCCAACTCATGCTCACAGAAACATGATTTATACGGTATAAAAGAGGGACTGCCCCTTCTTCATCCGCACCACCACCTCATGGTCATAGAAGTGATTCAAGACCAACCAGCCATAGGGGGATGTTTTTCCGTGGGTTGGTATTCTCCGGGGGTTTGGGAGTGGTTCTCGCAGGGGGGGGGGGTATTTTTCGGGGGGTAAACACCGGCCACCGTTTGAGCTACACTAACAAGAATTGGATCGAGACATGCTTAAAATCGGAGAAAAGGGCAATCAATGTTCAACGGAGGTAACCTCGCTGTTCACTGACAGGTATCAATTCAAGCAAGTCTGCCTCTATTATGCAGAAATTGTACCTCTCCATAATAAAACAAAGAAGGCAAAAGTCTTCTTAGTACAAGCATAAGACTGCGAAAATGGTGTTAAAGCAGTTTGCGAGAAACAAAATGACGATTGAAGGAACACAATATGAGCAAGAATCATGTTTGCGAGATTAGATTTTCAAGCTGCTTTGCTTTCTGAAAGACTTTTTATCTTCTGGAGGCGAGCCATTATTGAGAAACATTGTCTCTGGTGTAGCAGCTGGTTTCGAGGTCAACGTTAATAAATTATTTGACATAGAAAACAACATAGTGGGTAAGATGACCGGCAGAGATGCAAATATATACTCGTTCCGAAGGAAAGAAGCAGCAGTACTGCTGTGTTCAAAGACTGCCATCAAAATCGGTGACGAATAAATAACAGCAGATCTTGTGTTGATGTTGCAGCTTCTTTTAATGATTGCAGAAGTCAGAGAACCCAGTTCAAGAAGTATTTGAAGCACAACTTATGGTCATTACCTCAATTTTTTCTCGACCTCAATCACCGAGCCAAATAGGTTCCTACGAAGATCAGATAAAATAACCTTATCTGGCGAACCGTGGAAAGTGACAAACGACGTGCAGTGCAACAGCGATGTTGACCAACTACAGGATGCCAAACAAGGGCGCCTGCAGAAATTTTTCCAGGGGGACCAAACGCCAAAATATCAGCGTTGGTTGGGTGACAGGAAATATATTTCAGGAATTTTTTCGTAGGAATAAGTTTATTTTTTAATACTATTAGGAAAAAAACTACCAAATAAAAAGAGCAATTAAATTGCATGCAAAATAAAACAAAATACAGTAAATTTTAGACCGCAAAGATTCTTAGCAAAGGGATGAATCAAATTAATCAATAATATATTTAATTATTATGCATTTAATCTTACAAGAAAATCAAACTCAAACCAAAATTACTAAAAGATTGCTACCGTAGATTATAACAGATGTAGACTTGTCTTTATGCAATTTCCTACGCCTTAGAATAGTTTACAGGAGTAGAAAAACTCAAAAACCATCCTGCCTGCATAGATGCCACGTTTTGATTTTATAACAGCCATGTAAAATGTATCTGTTTCATAACAGGACGATTCTCCCACTGGAACTTAACTCCCTTATATATTCAGAAAAAAAAATAAATAGAATAGCGAAAGAAAAACAAAATTTAAACTACTATCCACCTGTCAATTTGGCCCTCTTTCTTTCCATTGTCCTATTAAACTGAATAAAATGAACATATTCAAAAAAACTTTCGTCACAAAAGAATCTTATTAAATAGTTTGTGATAAAAAAAAACTAGAAGTAAAAAGTGACTTGAACCAATATCCACCAAAATTAAAAATTAAATTCTCATGACAATTGCTACACCGGCAGTATTGGCTTTTTATGCTGATTCTAAATATGTACAATCGTTTCAGTTTATTGTAACCCGCCCAAAACGAAAAATCTGAGGAAATTTACCTGATTTTTGAAAAAAAGGGACCATCCCCCACTAAAAAAAAAAAAAAAATAAAGCAAGCGATCTTATTAAAAATCTCTATATTAGATACATCATATCAGAGAGCCCTACCGTAGAGGTTTCAAGCTCATATCTTCAAAATGTGGAGTTTCACTTTTGTTTTCAGAAGAAACATCGTCAATGCACGTTTATTTGTTTTGCTTTTTCCCAGGAGTGAATGCATCAAACCGAAGGTCCAAACATAATTGTTAGGGAGCTCATTCAAACGTAAATTTAAAGCTCCTTTTTAGGTGACTATACAGATTGGACCAGGGGAAAGTCTTGTTTTCTTGCTATTTTAGGGGACAAAACTACAACTTTACCCCACAAAGGAAGAATTTACAATCAATTTAAAATTCTGAGAAGCTAATTGATTTAAAAGTATGAACAACTATAGTTTAGGTTTTCCAGTTGTAAAAGAATTAATGCCACACGGTGGCAGTATTGGATTCAACCAAGTTGATTCGCTTTATTTGTAATGAAATTAGTCTAAGTTTGGCGATCTGTAATTGCGTATCAGCTATAACGAGGAGGGGAGGGGGACATTGTCCAGGTGAGGGTAGGGTAGATGCCTAAAAAATTACACTTTAATGTACAAACTGCTTACTTTTCACGAGGCTTCAGATAAATGTTGAAAGAGGTAGGGGAGAGTAGGAATAAATTATAATCGTTTCTCTATATACGGCTAAAATGTTGCATTCCCATTTCTACCGGAACAGAGGTGAAAAGGCAAGGCAGGTCATCATCAGCCCCCCCCCCCTGGACATTTCTTTGGGGTGGAAAATACCGCAAGGACCTTAGTTTCCAGATATTTTAAATGGTGTTATTTTCTTTTTCTATTTATATGAAGTATTTCAATGTATTTAAGCAAATATATGTAATGTATTTATCGATAAGAAAATCCTATTGCAGAGGGTGTGATGGCTTCAGTTATGTAGAAGATCAAAAATCTCACAGAATTTCCATCCATACAAACAATAATAATCCTTTTCATCCAACCGAAATTCTTCTTAATAATATTAACAGAGACTTTTTACCAAAATTTTTATTTATCGCCATTTTTTTAAGTATATTCAAATTTTATCCAAAATTAAAATAGAAAATTTAAACGTAGGACGGTAGGCCTACTAATACACGTACAATTATTGATTTACACATATAAAAAGCAATTAACCAGGGATTTAAGGCACAGGCACATCAAATTATTTCTTGGTTAGGCCTGAGTATGATTTGGAAAACAATTAGAAATTAAATTTAAAAACAGAGCTTTTCAACTGAAAGCAAGAAACAGATTTGAAACCTATTTGAACAGATTATTTATGTGAAGGGGACTGTGTCCTCTTTACCGCCTTACTCTTTACAATCTCTTTACAATGAAGTTTGGATTTTTTTTTTTTAATTTTTAAGAAAATTTGCATTTGGAAAGATAAGATTTTTCAAAGCACTAAAAATACTTTTGTTTATTGAGCAAGGTGTTGAGAACAGAGTAATTTATATTTTTTAAAGTTTTAAACTTGTTCCTCTCTTTAGTTGAAAACCCTTTTCTATTTATTTAATTACATTTAATGAAACTATGAACTTCTACGAATACAGCACTTTTGGTAACGTAGAAAAAACGATCAATATTTCATCGATCTCTGTTTGGATTAATTAAAAAAAAACTTCCTCCACAAAATAAGTTTTTCAAAGAAAAGTAAAGAACTCCATTAAACAAAAAATAAGCAAAAATCAAATCAAATAATCTACCAAGTGTGAAACTACCACAAATCAGCATCGATAAATAAATGAAACCGAAAAGGAACAGAAACTGCAATAAATAAACGAATCAAACTCAAAACGAGCAGAAATTATTATAAGTTGGGCGCAAAACCCCTATGCCTTCTCAAGGCCAGAACAAAATTTGCATTTTACTGAAAAAATATAAATGTTTTTACTTTTATAACTTTAATAAATCAAATAATATTAACATTTTGATTACTAAATATCAGTATATGTATATTAAACTGACATACACATTCATTTGTATTTTTTCAGTAGAGTGCAAATTTTGTTCTGGCCTTGGGAAGGCATAGGGGTTTTGCGCCCAACTTATATTAATTTCTGCTCGTTTTGAGCTTGACTCGGTTATTTATTGTAATTTCTGTTCGTTTTGGGTTTCATTTATTTATCGATGCTGATTTTTGGTAGTTTCACGCTTGGTAGATTATTTGATTTTATTTTTGCTCTTTTTTTGTTTAATGGAGTTCTTTACTTTTCTTTGAAAAACTTATTTAGTGGAAAAAAGTTTTTTTTAATTAATTTCTGTTCGTTTTATATTGACAAAGTTTTTTCAGGGAAAAAGAAAATAATACTTTCAATATTTTTGTTTTTTAAGACTTTATAGTTTGGCCTGCTATTTGTATGCTGGAGAAAATTTTTCAGCAATTTTTAACAACATACACCCTTTTAAAAATCTGAAAACAAATAATACTGTTTAATTAGTTTCATACCTCCTCTAGTTGATCTGTAATGGAAAACTTGATACCATTCGGAAAAAAATCTGTTTACTTTTTGTGATAGCTTGGATACACTTACGTTATTTTGGTTTGGTTAAATTTTAAGAGAAGAAGTAGCCCATAAAGTTTGAACATAATACCCTCAGTCGTTTTTGGGATTCAGCTGAGATACCTTATTGGGAATTAGCATTATCACAGTGCAATTTGATTTAATCTTAAAGCAACATTTCGTTTTAAAATATAATGGGCAAATGGGAGGGTGGGCGTGGAAGGTTGAGAGTGGAAGGGGGATTAGTTGCCCTCCAATCACTTTCGACTATTAAAAAGGGCATCAGCCCTTTCTATTTTCAATCGAATGAGCCCTTTTCGAAGTTTCCACGACAACTCCTTCGATACGAAGTGCACTGGTCTAAACAAGAACAACAACAAAAAATAACACATTATAGCCATATCGATCTTTACTATAAAAATGTCAAGTCTTCCAATCACTTTCGACTATTAAAAAGGACACTAGGACTTTCGATTTCCAATCGAATGAGCCCTTTTGGAAACGACAACTCTTTCTATAAACACCTTATATGCCACCAGGGCATAAATTACAACCATTACCCTAAGGTCTGTTAGGGTGGTTGTCATCCTCTAAGACCGAATTTCCAGAACTTTCAACTACGTTAAACAAAATGCCTATCTCAAAATTTTGATTGGATGTGTTTGGGGAAATGGTGGGCGTAAGAGGGACGGTAGTCGCTCTCCAATAACTTTCAACTATTAAAAATGGCCCTAGACCTTTCAATTTCCAATCAAATCAGCCCTTTTGAAATTTCTACGACAAAACTTTCAATAAAAATCTTATATGCCCCCAGGGCATAACTTACAACCCGTGCCCTGAGTGCGGGCGGGGGGGGGGGGGTGTCATTCTCAAAGACCTAATTTCCAGAACTTTCTACTAAGTTGAACAAAACGGCTATCTGAAAATTTTGATTATATGTGTTTGGAGGAATGGTGGGCGTGAGAGGGGGGTTAGTTACCCTCCCATCACTTTCGACTATTATAAAGGGCACTAGCCCTCTCAATTTCGAATTGAATGAGCCCCTTTTGAAGTTTAATTTCCAATCGAACTAGCCCTTTGAATTTCCAATCGAATGAACCCTTTTTCAAGTTTCTACGACAAAGATTTCAATAAAAACCTTATATGCCCCCAGGGCATAACTTAAAACCCTTGCCCTGAAGACTGTGGGGGGAGTGTCCTGCACAAAACTATCATTTCCTGAACTTTGAACTGCGTGGAACAAAATGGCTATCTCAAAATCTTTATTGGATGTGTTTGGGGAAATGGTGGGCGTGGAAGGGGTGTTAGTTGCTTTTAAATCACTTCCGACTATTAAAAAGAGCACTAGCCATTTCAATTTCCATCGAATGGGCCCTTTTTGAAATTTCTACGACAACGCGTTATATAAAAACCTTATATGCCCCCTGGGCATAATTTACGACCCTTGCCCTGAGGGCTGTGGGGGGAGGGGGGGGGGGGTTGTCATCCTCAAATACCTAATTTCCAGAACTTAAAACTAAGAAAAAACCAGAACTTAAAACCAGAACTAACTTCCAGAACTGAGGGAGGGGGGAGGTGTCATCCTTAAAGACCTAATTTCCAAAACTTCCAACTATGTTGAATAAAATGGCTATCTACAATAGTGATTGGATGTGTTTGGAGAAAAGATGGGCGTGAGAGGGGGGTTAGTTGCTCTCAAATCACTTTCAAATATCAAAAAGAGCACTAGCTCTTTGAATTTTCAATCGATTGATCCCTTTTTCAAGTTTCTACAACAAAGACTTCAATAAAAACCTTATATGCCCCCAGGGCATAACTTATAACCCCTGCCCTGACGACTGTTGGGGGAGTGTCCTGCTCAAAGTTATAATTTCCTGAACTTTGAACTGAGTGGAACAAAATGGCTATCTCAAAATTTTTATTAGATGTTTGTGGAAATGGTGGGCGTGGAAGGGGTGTTAGTTGCTTTTAAATCACTTCAGACTATTAAAAAGAGCACTAGCCATTTCAATTTCCATCGAATGGGCCCTTTTTGAAGTTTCTACGACAACACGTTATATAAAAACCTTATATGCCCCCTGGGCATAATTTACACCCCTTGCCCGGAGGGTTTTGGGGGGGGGGGTGTCATCTATAGAAACTTCAGGTCTGGAAGTCGAAAATCATGAACTAAAATTGCTATCTCGAGGTTTTGGTTGGATGTCTTTGGGGAAAAGGTGGGCGTGAGAGGCCGGTTGGTTGCCCTTTAATCACTTTCGACTATTAAAAAGGGCACTAACCTTTTGAATTTTCAATCGAATGAGCCTTTTTTGAAGTTTCTATGACAAGACATAAAAAATCTTATATGCCCCCAGGGCATAACTTACAACCCTTGCCCTAAGGGCTGTATGGGACTGTTCTCAAAAACATAATTTCTATCTAGAAATCAACTACGCTGAACAAAATGGCTATCTCAAATTTTGATTAGATGTGTTTCGGGAAATAGTGGCCAAAGAAAGAAATTAAAGAGCTCTGCCGTTCATTGATTTTATTAGCCTGTTATAACCAAATAAAATCGATACAAATTATATTTTTAATAGTGTTATAAAACACATCAAGAAGAGAGTTGGACAAAGCGGGCTTTTATGGAACTGGTTAAGGAATCGAAAGTTTGTCCATCTTACATTACTGAGCCTACGGACGCACTTATTCTGTATTAATAATTTACAGAATATTTAGCAGTCCAGCTGTTCCAATCCTGGGATCACATGTGCATGTGCTCTTCTACTTTATGGGGGGAGATGTACCAAACAGTTAAAAAGTGAAGACATCCCGTTCCTTCCCTAAGTCTTCAATAGAAAAATTTTCTTCAAGCGATAACAAAGAAAAGTTACTATTTAGCAAAGACGTTACTCGCTTAAATTCAAAACATTACAGAATACATAAATAAACAATGCACACGAAACAAACAAACATAAACTAAGTAGTGGACTCCGGTTTTACTAAGGCTGTCAGCAATGAGTTGCTGCACACGACAGGAGTGCACTCTATACAAGCTTTCGGGTGGGTGATGGGGAGTTTAATAAGCTCGGTTTTTTGCCAGCTTTACCGTTAATGTTACAGTGCAGATCCCCCTTCCACTTCCTTTAGCTCCCGCGCCCGTCATAGGAGACTAAATCTTGCAGTTGAACTACGCAATGTTCCAACAGCCCCGTGTATTGCGTCATTCAGTTGCATGTGATTTGAAAATGACGTCTTAGAAAATAAAAAAATACACCCTTAAAATTGCCGTTGTTCAGACCTTATACAGAAAAATTACAACCCCCCTCATTTAACCACAAGAGAAAAACACCCTTTTTACATGGGCAGAAGCGAAATGTCTTCTTATTTTTCTTCGTTGCTATTGATGCACTAGAACATATGCCGTCATAAAGTATCATATGGTACACTAAAAGCGCAATTCGGGTGACATTTTTGGAATAAAAAGGCTGGATCGGACACATGGACATCATTGAGAGCTAATTATGGGCTCATTTATTGACTATTTTTATATTTAATTGTTCTTTATAAACTTGACTTAATAAGGCAATCATAAAGTGCCATATGGCACCCAAAAAGTGTACCGTGGGTTGTTTTTTTTTTTTTGTAAAAAAAATAACAAAAAAGGGTGTTGTCCTTATAATTGTTTCTCCAAATTATGACCCCCCCCCCGAACGACGTCACTGTACCGACCTGATCTCTTTGGAAACTGATCAAATTTGAGGTTCAGAGGTAGACTAAGAATTGAATTTCTGAACTACTAGCTGCAGATGAGCAGAAAGTTCATTTTCTAGGGCTAAAACACTGAAGGGGAAAAAAAATATGGCGTCAGTTTTGCTTTCTAGAGTGTTTCTAAGGGATTGGCTACTCCGTGTAACCTAGAGTATTTGGGGTAAAACAAATACACGAGGGAAATCTCTAGCGTGTTGAAACTCCTAGTTTATCTAAATCTGATGTTTGCCGAACCTCAGTCAATGAATATTTGAATACAAGACCTCATGTATTATAAGTAATGAGGCATATGATCGCAGGTGTAAAGTAAAAATACGTAGGTACACATATTCCAGGTATAAAATTAAACTAAAAATATAGCGTAGGGACAGCCTTGTTTAGACTTTTCCATCTTCGTTTTCGCTCTCACTAACGGGCACTGAGTTTGTTGAACCAGTCCCCCCGCACTCCTTGTAGGCCTAAGTGCCTTTTCGGCTGTGCTTGCACCTGAAGGACCCAAAGCCTGGTTTGCAGCTGTATTGAAAGAATGAAAGCAGATTTATTGGGGCTGGAGGCCTTTCATTGTGTACGGGGTCATAGATTCCCCCTTGGAGCCTCTAACCGTACAAACAAGGCTATAGTAAACGGCCTAGAACCTTCCACTGCTGCACTTGCATTTAGACTCTTAAGTAATGAAACTTGTACTCATCTGAAGTTGGACGTAGGTTTATAGGTTTCGCAGACTCTTTAGAGATAGTAACCTTTTCTATAAACTTGCGGCTGCGCATGCCAGAAGGGCAAGTTACAGATTGTAACATTGTGAGTTTTCATTATGGCTTCTTTTTTAGACTTGGCAGTTTGTTCACTTGGGGCTTCGTATGCCAGGAAAGTCTTAGCCCAAAAAGAGTGAGAACCGAGAGCAATTTGATCGAGATAGCCTTTCCAATGCTGCATTTTCCTTGTTTATTTCCATGACAGTTCACGTGATCAGTTGGTCTACATCGGCTTTGGCGTAATGTGTCTCGACTCCAACATTTTTTTTGGCTCTAGCAATAATGAGGACGATGTCCTGCTTTTTGGAAGAGTTGGTCAAGAGATTCTCTTTCTTCTTTTTGAAAGTAATCTACCATGAAAAGTGGATGTGAAGGGAGGCTCTTTATTCTCGCTCTTCGGTCGTGAAAGGATTCTTTAGTAGTTGGATTAGCTGACCATTCATCGGAAACTATCACTGACTTGTTGTAGTAGGTGTTTGTATAAGATGCATAGTTAATACGAATGGTATCATATGAGGCATTCTTATCCTAAGGGGCTGCACTGGAGGTACGACTCACCGTCATTGACATATTTGACATCATGGGAGTTGGAAAAGGGAGGGGGTGCATGTCCCCCCTGGAAATTTGGGGCTATAATGCATTTATAAGGAAGTCAAAAGAGAAAAAGGCAGGATATGCAAAAGTCATAGGAAAAATGTGTTTTGCCCCATCGCTGATTGTCTGCCAGTAGATTTTTACCCTATAATTAAAGTGTAATAGCCTAATCGTTGATAACAGTCAGTCAAAGCATCAGTTTTTTATGGTGATCCTAAATATGTATTTGTTTATTAGTAACTAGTGCAATTATTAGTACACAAGAAAGTTCGTTTAATTATATAAAACACAAGGAAAACGACTTAATAAGGGGCAATTTAGGTAAAAATATGTCATCCACTTTTGCTTGCATTGCCAGAGGACCCATGAGCTAACATATGAAGCCACTATAATCAGAAATGTTTCCCCTGAACGGAATGCTGAGAATTTTTATATTTTCTCCCTGAACGGATACGTTTTTTTTGTTTTATTATCATCTATTTATTTTTCCAGGAGTGATTGTATTTATCTAGTTGTCGCTTTGAAAAGGATTTATTTTTTTACAGTTATGAATCATAAAGGTGTAAAATATATTTGTTTTTGGTATTCACGATTGAATTAAAAATACTTGTTTGAAATACTGTATTTGATTTTTTAAATTTTAGTTTCGATGTTTCACTTTGGACAAGCTACTTTGATTATACGTTACTTTTTATAAACAATTGGACCTAAAGGCATTAAATATTGGTGTTGATATCTAAATTCAAAACTGCCGATATTGTTAAGACATATTCGTCCAACGTTTCGGCATTGCTCAACAGAACTGAATGCTGGGAGTTTGTATATTAGTTTTTTTAAGTAGGCTTTTGTTTTGTGTAATTTGTTTTTTTAATGACTTTTTCCATTTTTATTTACTTTTAGTTTAATTAACGTACTTCTTTCATTGCCTTTAGAAAATTGTTTATCTCTAAGCTTCATTAAACAGAAAAAAAAGTTTTTCAACTGAAAGTAAGGAGCAACATTAAAACTTAAAACGAACAGAAGTTATTACGTATATGAGGGGGGGGGCCCCCTCCTCAATACATTGCTCTTCACGCTACAGTTTTTCGGCACTTCAAAAAAAGTTACTTATTGTTCTAATTCAACGAAACTTATGTTTCAGCAGTTGTTTTTAAAGAATTACGACAAAATTTAAACTTTAGCGTAAATAGTGAGTTGTTGGGGAGGGGGCAACCCCCCTCATATACGTCATAATTTCTGTTCGTTTTAAGTTTTAATGTGGCTCCTTACTTTTAGTTGAAAAAAAAACTTGTTTTTTTATTTAATTTCTGATCGTTTTTTAAGTAAAGCCAGGATACCTGGCTCCATATCCACGAAAATAATCCCCCTCCCCACAGAAATATCCTCTGGGCAATTAAATCCCAGCGAGAACTTACTCCGAACAATTCCCACTAACATCTCCTAAAATGGAATCGGCAAAGAAAAATCAAGACATAAAAGAAAGAAGTAAAACATATATTTCGTATATGAATTCTGGTAAATTCACCAAGTGTACAATTTCCCCTGAAAAGTATACCCCCCTGAAAACTTCCCTCTCCATGAAAAATTCTCCTCGTGTAAAATCGTCCCAGCAGAAAATTCTTCCTCCCCTCTCCACCCGAAAATGTATGCATATTCCTAATTACAAATAAAACAATGGGCAAATTTTATAACTTAACCTTTCCTTAGGGGCTGTAGGTGGTCATTTCACCTCTAAAGACATAGTTATTGGGCCTTTCAACTATGCTGAAAAAATAAATTATCTAAAAAAATTTTTGATCGGACGATTCTGGGGAAAAGGTGGTGTGGGAGGGGGCCTAGTTGCCCTCAAATTATTTAGGTCACTTAAAAAGGGCACTAGAACCTTTCATTTCCGTTATAATGAGCCCTCTCTCGACGGTCTAGACTCACTGGGTCGATAGGATCACCCCTAGGGAAAAAAAACAAAGAAACAAATAAACACGCATCCATGATCTTTCTTCTGGCAAAAATTACAAAATTCCACTTTTTTGCAGATATTAGCTTGAAACCTCTACAGTCTACCTCTACAGGGTTCTTTGATACGTTGAATCTAATGGTGTAATTTTCATTAAAATTCTATGACTTTGGGGGGGGGGGTGTCTTTCCCCCTTTTTTTAGAAAATCAGACAAATTTTTGATGGTTAAAACTTTTTGATGGGTAAAACTAAACTTAATGAAATTTATATATTTAACTCATAAGCCCGTTCTTTTGATATATGAACTGGTATCAAAATTCAGTTTTCGAGAGATTCGGTTACTATTGAATCGGGTCGCTCCGTACTTACAGTTAGTTCATTACCATGAACTGTCTGATTACCCATCAAAATCATAAGCAGCGCGATAACGCTGCCTAAGTAAAGAACGATGTGGGCACAATGTATTATTTATTTTTTCTTCTCCATACCCGGGCACTTCGTTTCGAAGGAGTTGTCGTAGAAACTTCGAAAAGGGCTCATTCGATTAGAAATTGGAGTGGCTAGTCCCCTTTTTAATAGTCGAAAGTAATTGGAGGTCAACTAGCCCCCACCCCCCACGCCCATCATTTCCCCCAACACCTCCAATCAATATAGTGAGATAGCCATTTTGTTCAGCGTAGTTGATTTCAAGATCGAAAATATCTTTTTGAGGAGGACACTCCCCCACAACCCTCAGGGCAAGGGTTTTAAATTATGCCCTTAAGGTATATAAGAATGATGTTGGCACAATGTATCATTTATTATTTTTTTTTTCCTTTAGAGCAGGGCACTTCCTATGGAAGGGGTCGTCGTAGAAACTTCAAAAGGGGCTCATTCGATTGGAAATAGAAAGTTCTAGTGCCCTTTTTAATAGCCGAAAGTGATTGGAGGGCAACTAGCCCCCCCCCCACGACCATCATTCCCCCCAACATATCCAATCAAAATTTTGAGATATTCTTTTAGCTCAGGGTCATCGATTTCTCGATAAAAAATATGTTTTTGAGGAGGACACTCCCCAAAACCCTCGGCGCAGGGGTTGCAAGCTATGTACTGGGGGCATATAAGGTCTTTATATAAAGCGTTGTCGTAGAAACTTCAAAAAAGGCTCATTCGATTGGAAATTCAAAGGGCTAGTGCCCTTTTTAATAGTCAAAAGTTATTGGAGGGCAACTAGCCCCCCCCCCACGCCCATTATTCCCCCAAACACATCCAATCAAAATTTTTAAATGGTCATTTTACTCAGCGTCGTTGATTTCCATATAGAAAATATGTTTTTGAGGAGGACACTCCCCCACAGCCCTCAGGGCAAGGGTTTTAAGTTATGCCCTGGGGACATACAAGGTTTCTATAGAAGGCATTATCGTAGAAACTTCAAAAAAAGCTCATTCGATTGGAAATTCAAAGGGCTAGTGCACTTTTTAAGAGTCGAAAGTCATTGGAGGGCAACTAGCCCCCCCCCCCCCACGCCCATCATTCCCCCAAACACATCCAATAGAAGTTTTTAGATAGCCATTTCGTTCAGCGTAGTTGATTTCCAGACAGAAAATATGTTTTTGAGGAGGACACTCCCCCACAACCCTGTGGCCAAGGGTTATAAGTTATGCCCTGATTTTTATAGAAGGCATAAATCTTTGTTGTAGAAACTTGAAAAAGGGCTCTTTAGATTTGAAATTCAAAGGGCTAGTACCCTTTTTAATAGTCGAAAGTGATTTGAGGGCAACTAACCCCCCTCTCATACCCACCTTTTCCCCAAACACATCCAATCAAAATTTTTAGATAGACATTCTATTCAACGTAGTTGAAAGTTTTGGAAATTAGGACTTTAAGGATGACAACCCCTCCCCCCACAGCCCTCAGTGCAAGGGTTGTAAGTTATGCCCTAAGGGCATATAAAGTTTTTATTGAAAGCATTGTCGTACAAACTTCAAAAGGGCTCATTCAATTGGAAATTGAAAGGGCTAGTGCCTTTTTTAATAGTTGAAAGTGGCTGGATAGCGACTAACGCCCCTCTCACGCCCACCCTTTTCCAAAACACAGCAAATCAAAATTTTAAGATATGCATTTTGTTCAACGAAGTTGAACGTTCTGAAAATTAGGTCTTTTAGGATGATAACCCCCTCAGAGCCTTCAGTGCAAGGGTTGTAAGTTATGCCCTGAGGGCATATAAGGTTTATATAGAAAGTTGCTGTATAAATTATAGGCAGCGCGATCGCGCTGCCTAAGTAAAGAACGGGGACACTCGAGAACAAGACAAGAAACGGGGATTAAGTAAAGAGGAGTACACTCCCTTAGAACCCGCAGGACAAGGGTTTTAAGTTATGCCCTGGGGGCATATAAGAACGATGTTGACACAATGTATTATTTATTAATTTTTTCCTTTAGAGCAGGGCACTTCGTATCGAAGAAGTTGTCATAGAAACTTCGAAAAGGGCTCATTAAATTTAAAATTGTGGTAGCTTGTGCCACTTTTTAATAGTCGAAAGTGATTGGAATCACTTCCAATCACTTTCGATATTTTCACTTTCACTTTCGCTTTCGATATTTAAGCGTTTGACGGATATTTTTTAACAATATCGACAGTTTTGAACTTAGTTATCAAACACCAAAATATTTAATGCCTTTAGACTCTATTGTTAATAAAAAGTATAACATTATCACAGTAGTTTGTTCAGAGTGAAACACTAAAACTAAAATATAAAAAATCAAATAAAAATTTTTAATTCAATTATTTTTAATTTAATTTTTAATACCAAAAAACAATATATTTGACATCTTTACACTTTATAACTGTAAAAAAATTGAATATTTTTCAAAGCGACAACTAGATAAATACAATCACTCCTGGAAAAATAGATAAATGATAATAATACAAAAAAATCGTATCCGTTCAGGGGGAAAATACATAAACTCACAGCATTCCGTTCAGGGGAAACATTTCTGATTATAGTGGCTCCATATATCAGCACATGGGTACTCTGGCAATGCAAGCAAAAGTTGATGGCATATTTTTACCTAAATTGCCCCTTATTAAGTTGTTTTCCTTGTGTTTTTCTTTAATTATACGAGCTTTCTTGTGTACTAATAATTGCACTAGTTACTAATAAACAAATACATATTTAGGATCACCATAAAAAACTGCTGCTTTGACTGAATGTTATCAATAGTTAGGCTCTTACACTTTCGTTATAGGGTCAAAATCTATTGGCAGGCAATCAACAATGGGGCAAAACACATTTTTTCTATGGTTTTTCCATATTCTGCTTTTTTCTCTTTTGGTTTCCTTATAATTACTTAATAGTCCCAAATTTCCAGGGGGACCTGCACCCCCTCTCCTCTGCCAACTCCCATGATGCCAAATATGTCGATGACGGTGAGTCGTACCTCCAGTGCAGCCCCTTAGGATACGAATGCCTCATATGATACCATTCGTATTAACTATTCATCTTATACAAACACCTACTACAACAAGTCAGTGATAGTTTCCGATGAATGGTCAGCTAATCCAACTACTAAAGAATCCTTCCACGACCGAAGAGCGAGAATAAAGAGCCTCCCTTCGCATCGACTTTTCATGGTAGATTACTTTCAAAAAGAAGAAAGAGAATCTCTTGACCAACTCTTCCAAAAAGCAGGACATCGTCCTCATTATTGCTAGAGCCAAAAAAATGTTGGAGTCGAGACACATTACGCCAAAGCCGATGTAGACCAACTGATCACGTGAACTGTCATGGAAATAAACAAGGAAAATGCAGCATTGGAAAGGCTATCTCGATCAAATTGCTCTCGGTTCTCACTCTTTTGGGGCTAAGACTTTCCTGGCATACGAAGCCCCAAGTGAACAAACTGCCAAGTCAAGGAGGCACACTTGTGCCTCTATAAAGAGGCGACCCACCACAATGTTAAGCGATTTCAGGTCCTAGAGGTCGCAGAGAGACGGCGGTAATTGCATTTTGTAGCCCAAGCTCAAACTAAGAAACTTGCAAAATTTCATCCTCCTCCGACTTTATCTTCATGGGGTAAACTGGGCCGGAAGTTTGGACCCTCCCACCACAGCCCCCCGTTACCGTTGTCCGATTGGGCTGAAATTTAGAGGTTAAGCTTTCCTAGGGCCCGGGAGCTTATCCTCGAAATTTCAGCTCAATCCGATCACTCCTTCCCTGTTTTCAAAAAACCAAATATAGCCACTTAATAGTCATCTCTTTTTTTTTTTTTTAGCCACGCCTACAGGCCCCAGTTGGCAACGGAGCCGGTTGAATGTGGACTCATTCGAAGCAGAATTCGACCTGTTAGGGCCTTTTGATATTTTCAGACCGAAAAAATTATCCCCCGAATTTACATTTACGAAAAACCTCGTTTTCCTATATTAGCCCATGTTAATTTTTCCCTCCACAACCCCCCTTTAACGTTGTCTGATCGGGCTGAAATTTAGAGGATAAGCTTTCCTGGGGCCTGGGAGCTTATCGTCGAAATTTCAGCTCAATCTGATCACTCCTTCCCTGTTTTCCAAAAACCACATATCAAGATTTTTGGGAATTTGCTTGCGTCGAAAATACCTTCTAGTTGCTAAACAACAATTACTCTTGTGTTTGTATAGTCCAGCGGCTGAGACTTCAGACTTTCAGGCGGAAAACTCGGGTTCGATTCACCATCAGAGCAACTTTTTTATATACTTTGAAAAGAAACTCAGTTTCTTTTTTAAATTATTTGAAAAAAATTACGTTTTCTAAAGAGTTAAAGAGGCTGAGTTACAAGGTCGACCCTTAAAACGTACAGGGATTAGGAGGCACAGTTGGGGGGCTGTTAAAGAGGCTGAGTCACAAGTTCGAACCTTAAAACGTACAGGGATTAGGAGGCACCCTGTACGACGTGATTTGAGTATTCAGGAATTAAAAGCCTTAACACAAGAATGTTCAAGAGCGGGGGTTTGGGGGCGGAAGCCCCCCAACTTTAACTCCTGACACGATCAGCTAACAGTTAGTCAAGCAATAATAAGTAATAAACTGTACAAAAACGTGCAGAAATTATTTGAAAAAAACTACGTTTTCTAAAGAGTTAAAGAGGCTGAGTTACAAGGTCGAACCTTAAAACGTACAGGGATTAGGAGGCACAGTTGGGGGGCTACCACCCCCAAACCCCCCGCTTTCGCAGCCTTTAAATATAAAAAAAATTTCTTTAAACTGAAAGTAAGGAGCGACATTAAAACTTAAAAAGAACAGAAATTATTCCGTATATGAAAGAGGCTGTGCCCTCCTCAACGCCTCGCTCTTTACGCTAAAGTTTGACTTTCTCACAACTCTTTTTTTAAACAATAAAAACTTTAGCGTAAAGAGCGAGGCGTTGAGGAGGGCACAGCCTCTTTCATATACGGAATAATTTCTGTTCTTTTAAGTTTTAATGTCGCTCCTTACTTTCAGTTTAAAGAAATTTTTTTTTATATTTAAAGGCTGCGAAAGCGGGGGGTTTGGGGGGGGTAGCCCCCAACTGTGCCTCCTAATCCCTGTACGTTTTAAGGTTCGACCTTGTAACTCAGCCTCTTTAACTCTTTAGAAAACGTAGTTTTTTTCAAATAATCTAGAAAAGAAGCCATAATGAAAACTCACAATGTTACAATCTGTAACTTGCCCTTCTGGCATGCGCAGCCGCAAGTTTATAGAAAAGGTTACTATCTCTAAAGAGTCTGCGAAACCTATAAACCTACGTCCAACTTCAGATGAGTACAAGTTTCATTACTTAAGAGTCTAAATGCAAGTGCAGCAGTGGAAGGTTCTAGGCCGTTTACTATAGCCTTGTTTGTACGGTTAGAGGCTCCAAGGGGGAATCTATGACCCCGTACATAATGAAAGGCCTCCAGCCCCAATAAATCTGCTTTCATTCTTTCAATACAGCTGCAAACCAGGCTTTGGGTCCTTCAGGTGCAAGCACAGCCGAAAAGGAACTTAGGCCTACAAGGAGTGCGGGGGGACTGGTTCAACAAACTCAGTGCCCGTTAGTGAGAGCGAAAACGAAGATGGAAAAGTCTAAACAAGGCTGTCCCTACGCTATATTTTTAGTTTAATTTTATACCTGGAATATGTGTACCTACGTATTTTTACTTTACACCTGCGATCATATGCCTCATTACTTATAATACATGAGGTCTTGTATTCAAATATTCATTGACTGAGGTTCGGCAAACATCAGATTTAGATAAACTAGGAGTTTCAACACGCTGGAGATTTCCCTCGTGTATTGTTTTACCCCATATACTCTAGGTTACACGGAGTGGCCAATCCCTTAGAAACACCCTAGAAAGCAAAACTGACGCCATATTTTTTCCCCTTCAGTGTTTTAACCCTAGAAAATGAACTTTCTGCTCATCTGCAGCTAGTAGTTTAGAAATTCAATTCTTAGTCTACCTCTGAACCTCAAATTTGATCAGTTTCCAAAGAGATCAGGTCGGTATAGTGACGTCGTTCGGGAGGGGGGGGGGCCCAATAATTTGGAGAAACAATTATAAGGACAACACCCTTTTTTGTTATTTTTTATTTTAAAAAAAAAAAAAACAACCCACGGTGCACTTTTTGGGTGCCATATGGCATTTTATGATTCCCTTTTTAAGTCAAGTTTATAAAGAACAATTAAATATAAAGATTAGTCAATAAATGATCCAATAGTTAGCTCTCTATGATGTCCATGTGTCCGATCCAGCCTTTTTATTCCAAAAATGTCACCCGAATTGCGCTTTTAGTGTACCATATGATACTTTATGACGGCATATGTTCTAGTGCATCAATAGCAACGAAGAAAAATAAGAAAACATTTCGCTGCTGCCCATGTAAAAAGGGTGTTTTTCTCTTGTGGTTAAATGAGGGGGGTTGTAATTTTTCTGTATAAGGTCTGAACAATGGCAATTTAAAGGGTGTATTTTTTTATTTTCTAAGACGTCATTTTCAAATCACATGCAACTGAATGACGCAATACACGGGGCTGTTGGAACATTGCGTAGTTCAACTGCAAGATTTAGTCTCTTATGACGGGCGCGGGAGCTAAAGGAAGTGGAAGGGGGATACGTACTTTATTATTAGCGATAAAGCTGGCAAAAAACCGAGCTTATTAAACTCGCCATCACCCACCCAAAAGCTTGTAAGTAGTAAGGGGCCAATTCGTTTCACCAGTGATTGCGTAATAAGCCTTACCACGGGCCAGGCATCTATATATTTGAACCCTACGCCTAAGACATAGATATGTATGTAGGTTTTCAACGAATTGGGGTTACCCGGGTCATTTGCCTGCCAAGAGGAACGAGTATAAATTGTTTTGTTATTAGGATTTTAATATTTTTTAGGTTAAATGCTTTGTAATTAAAATTTTATTTTATTTTTTGGTTTTTTTTTTTAACTTGTCTAATATGTTTTTAATAATATTAATAAGGAACAATAATTCAGTAAAGGTTTTTAAATCGTAGACTTATTTGTTTGTGATGCAATCAGACTGGTTTCGTTTAATGGATTCATTAATAGAAGGACTAATGTTTTTTGAAAGGGGTAATTACTTCTTTAGTTTACGAGATTTGCTATTTTTTTTTTTGCGAGAAGATATTTGCGTAATGGTATTGTGAAGGTTAAGAATGCCTCACGGGTAATTAAAAAATGAGATGCTTGCATCAACAATACAAAGAATAAGCTCAGATACTTAATAGATTTGACGTTTACAAGAGACATTGCTAGAAAGTATTCAATAGCTTAATTGAAAAGTAACGATAGAATGACATTGTGACTTGACCTAGCTTTACCTCGCCGATGTGGTCTGTATAATGCATAAGTAACGTTTGAAAAATATTGTCAATTTAAAAAGAAATGTCTGAAAAGTGTTTTGTGGGGGATGGGTTGCATGGTGGGGTGAGGTGCACGAGGGTTCAGTTAAAGGGGATACAGTTGCACGGGGGGTTTCGGTTATACACGGGTTCAGTTACAAGGGGGATTCAGTTGCACGGGGGAATCCCTTTTTTCGAAAATCGGGCTCCCTGTTTACAAAATCCCTTTTTCTTCTGAGGCTTGGAGCATTTGGTGGCTAGATATTAAACGTAATGAAATTTATATAGTTGCAATCTGCATAGAAACCCGAATTCTGTCAATTGTTAACAAAATTCAATTTTTGAGTTTTGGTTACAACTATAAATAAGGCTATCGTGTCTGTCTGAACTTTCTGTGCGAGGCAGGGGTTACTATTTAGTTTAAATAATTCTAGGAGGAATTGAGTTTTATGGATGGTATGGAAAAATGGTACTTGTTAAATATTCGGGTAAACATACGACTAAGAAACGCTTCACTATAAATAAGGCTATCGTGTTTTTCCGAACTTTCGAGGGCGGTGGTTACTATTTAGTTTAAATAATTCTAGGAGGAATTGAGTTTTATGGATGTTATGGAAAAATGGTACTTGTTAAATATTCGGGTAAACATACGACTAAGAAACGCTTCACTATAAATAAGGCTCTCGTGTTTTTCCAAACTTTCTAGGGCTGTGGTAACTATTTAGTTTAAATAATTCTTGGAGGAATTGTGTTTTCTGGATGGTAGGTTAAAATGGTACTAGTTAAATATTCGGGTAAAAATACGACTAAGAAACGCTTCACTATAAATAAGGCTATCGTGTTTTTGCGAACTTTCTAGGGCGGTGGTAAATATTTAGTTTAATTAATTCTATGAGGAATTGAGTTTTCTGGATGGTATGGTAAAATGGTACTTGTTAAATATTCGGGTAATCATACGACTAAGAAAAGCTTCACTATAAACAAGGCTATCGTGTTTTTCCGAACTTTCTAGGGCGGTGGTAAGTATTTAGTTTAAATAATTCTAGGAGGAATTGAGTTTTATGGATGGTCTGGTAAAATGGTACTTGTTAAATATTCGGGTAAACATACGACTAAGAAACGCTTCACTATAAATAAGGCCATCGTGTTTTTCCAAACTTTCTAGGGCGGTGGTAACTATTTGGATTAAATAATTCTAGGAGGACTTGAGTTTTGTGGATCGTGTGGAAAAATGGTAGTTTTTAATTATTTGGGTAAACATACGACTAAGAAACGCTTCAATATATATAAGGCTATCATGTTTTTCCGAACTTTCTAGGGCGGTGGTAACTATTTAGTTTAAATAATTCTAG